>NC_136510.1:46783832-46786332 GCF_053919585.1 Euprymna scolopes | reverse complement strand
CATTTCCTTCGGAAGTGGTAATTTACTACCATTTTATTCTTTCACATAAATGTCTTTACATTTTTGAAAAGGGGGGGGGCAAGAGATGTTTTTTTAAAACTAAATGATCTTGCTTAACAAGCGTCAGTAATAATTAGGGCTACGACGAGAGAATAGTCTTTTCATTGTTTTGACATCCGACAGGGTTACACACAGCTAATAAATCGAGAATCACTTCACTCGATCTAAAAACATAAAATATTAACTTATATATACTCGAGAATCAAAATAATGAAAAGAATATTCTCTTTTTATAGCCTTAATAATAATAATAATAATAACAGTGCGAATTAGATCTATTTAAAGTAGCACTAATAATCAACATAACTAAGATCGCTAAAATCCTTTAGTAGAGCTAGACGACCATAACACGACGCACTACTTTGTGCCGGTATGTGTTTGTTCACTGCCATCTCCAAGTCGTTGACATAGGCGGAGTTAGTTTGTGATAAAGGCGGAAAAGCAAGAGGCTCGGACGGAAATTATCACCCTGAGAGTAAAACAGTGATTCTTTTTTTGTTTTTTTTTTGTTTTGTTTTTAAGGCATCTGGGATATTTTAAGAGTTATTCTCTTTATATTTGGATGATACTTTCTACAAATTTAACAAATACCGTTGCCTCCTTACATCCAGATCTTCCTCCTTTCACCTTACACATACATTTTTAATAAAACCCTGCTGCCGAATTAGACACAATATATACCCTCCTACACACACACACACATACACATACACACACATACACACACTCACACACACATGTATATATATATATATATATGATTAAATAATAATTATTCATTTATACATTTTCTGCTGCCGAATTAGACACAATACATACCCTCCTACACACACACATACACACATACACACACTCACAGATATATATATATATATATATATATATATATATATAATTAAATAATAATTATTCATTTATACATTTTCTGCTGCCGAATTAGACACAATACATACCCTCCTACACACACACACACACACACACACACACACACACATATATATGTATATATATATATATATATATATATATATATATATATTCAGGCAAACATTATTAAAAACAACAGAGATACCTTGCTTAATTATTCTTTTTTTCATTTTTTCGTAAGATTTTTTTAACTTCAAAATGGAAGGTATTTACAAATGTTCCATAGTTCACACGAGCGCTTTCGATTCTTTCTTGAATCATCATCAGGTGGAGATAAATTAAAAATAGAAGTGAAATATATAGTTACGAATGATAAAAAAGCAAGGTATCTCTGTTGTTTTAATAATGTTTGCCTGAATAAAGGAATGCTGCCTAAATACACTAATATATATATATATATATATATATATATATATATATATATATATATAATTAAATAATAATTACTCACCTATACATTTTCATGCTTAACCAATCATCAGTGTAGGGTAAAAATTCCTGCCGGTCATGTGATTTGAACCCAGCTACGAAGACACGTTTTATTTCATTTGCTGCACCTCTACCTCAGGGCCACCGAAACAATTGCCACGGAAATGAAGGGAATTAAGGGAATTCGGGCGAATGCAATTGCAATCTAGAGTGTTCGTGCGGACGGAAATCGTGGACATTAAATAGATGCTAGATGGCTGCCTTAGTTATAATTCCCCAGACAGTGCCCATCCTTTAGTATTCTTAAAGGTGATTGTTATATATATATATATATATATATATATATATATATATATATATATATATATATATATATATTCTGTAGAAATATATTTTCTTATCAATCTTTATTTAAGAAGCTCAATGTAATTACAAAGCAATATATAGCATAAATGACAAAAACTATATTCGAAAATTCATGATGTTGACCATTTTTTTAATTTATTCCTTTGATTCAGTTTCGTTGCGCAAAATCAATCACTTAATTATTATATCAATCAGTGAATCTATTATGCCCTTAACTCATCAGAAGAAATAGCAACAATCAATCCGTCAAAAGGAATTGAAATATGATTTAACGTGGTAAAAATCCGAAAATTGGAAGAGAATCTGCAGTTACCGTTTTATTTTTTACATTACGCCATATTGAATTGAATAATTGTCAAGCATTGTATAGGTCAACTGAATCAAAGGAATAAATTATAAGATGGTCAACATCATGAATTTTGGAATATAGCTTTTTGTCATTTATTCTCTCTCTCCTTCTGTCTGTCTGTCTGTCTGTCTGTCTGTCTGTCTCTCTCTCTCTCTCTCTCTCTCTCTCTATATATATATATATATATATATATATATATATGGGTGTTTGTGTTTGTACCCGTATATATGTTTTTGTGTAATCTAGAATGAGAATTATTTAAATTATTCGCATCATGTGGATGTTGGTTGGTTGTTTTTGTTTTACGGCATATCAACACCTTTCAGGTTATTTAATGCCGAATCCATTGATTTTGAAGAAAAATGTTTT
>NC_136510.1:46766332-46776332 GCF_053919585.1 Euprymna scolopes | reverse complement strand
ATAATTAATAAAACCTGAAGCAAAAAAAGATGAAACCTAAATAAATAAAATAAAATAAAACTAATATTGAATCAGATTAGTAAATTTTTCAACAAGTTCACCGTTCTCACACAACTATTTTGTATCTAGAAATGTAAACAAAAAATAAAAAAGAAGTAAGGAAGGAAGGAAAAGGGACGGATAGAGAGTAGAAGTAGTTGTAGTAGTCTTGGCTTTACTACAATTGTTTTTATGTTTGCCAACGAATTAAAGTCGTTTATTTGTAAGAATATAGCGCCAGTGTAGTTGTAATAAAGAATAGTCGCAAAACACCCCCACTCTTCCAATGTTAAATAATAATTTCGAAATAATAACGTTAATGTTTTAATGCGCAGGTTAAAATCTGCAAAGCGATTTGTGTTTATTTGTTTACGTTGTTATGGGTTAATGTTTATGCGCGCATGCGCAACCGGATGCCGTAAACCGGAAAGTGGGTTATATCACTCGTTACAAGGTCATTTGAGTTTTATAATTATATATACATTTATATATATTTATATATTGGAATGAAATACGTATACAATACGTATATAATCCTAATAATAACGTGATATTATGTAAATAAACAAGTATTTATTTATTTCAAATTAATAATTTAGAGATAGATTTCATTCTAAGAATATTATACAACTTTTTCTCATGTTTTTTTTTTCTCACCATGATCTTAAATTGAAGAAAAAACAGTTAGTAACGGACTTGCCTGTTGTTCATATGCGGTGTTACTTTACTCAGACAATAATATCATGTTCGCCATGCGTAGTCTTCAGGCATTTAAAAATAACACCGCAGACGGACAAGACGCGAATTCTTTACTTATATATATATATATATATATATATATATATATATATATATATATATATATATATATATATATATGATTGTTGAGATGGATTAAATCCGACGATATGAAATAAAATGGAGGTGGAAGGACCTGGATACTCAACGTTTCGCCCGATTTATGCGGGCTTCTTCAAGAGGGATGGTCAATGACCACACGACCATCCCTCTTGAAGAAGCCCGCATAAATCGGGCGAAACGTTGAGTATCCAGGTCCTTCCACCTCCATTTTATTTCATATATATATATATATATATATATATATATATATATATATATATATATATATATATATACTAGAAGTGCATATATATATACACGAAATGCATATATATATATATATATATATATATATATATATATATATACTATACTACCTTGCCACGCCTTGCTGTGACACAAATTGGCGCAATAGAAAAAGTACATGATTGAGAAAAGGCATATTTCTTCTAGGTTTAATTTTCATTTCGTATGAGTACACAGTTTTTGTTGTTCCATTTTCTTAGCTGGTATAGAAATTTTCTAGTTTAGTGACCTTTTATCACGTAGCGAAACTTGTGCATGTGAGAAAACAGACAATGTGTTGATGTAAGCCACACAATTGTAAAGATTATTCCCTGAGTTTTTTTATTGTTATTTTAAATGACAATAAAATTGGAAAGTACACTTTCCTTAACTGTAATTGTGTATCCGGTGGAATCGTAGGAATGCGTGGAATGAAGATATATTCACCTTTGAAAGGTCCTGTTAAGATTGTTGTTTCTATGATATTGTTTGTTTATTTTTTTTAATGCATCCATGTGTCATTGCAAAGTTTGGATTGGTTTATATTTCACAACATGATAATTAGCTTGCCAATTTTCAGTTGCAGTACATGCGCTGGCATTCCTGGCAAATCTAGCTGTTGGATAATTAACCACTTTATATGCTTCCACAACAGTGTCGATGGACGTGTATGTGACTACCTCACTTGGAATTTTACGTTGAATAATAGCGTTAAGTTCATAGACGTCTTTGTATTGAGTTTGCAAGAATAACTCGTTAACTCAGTCAAGTGTAATTCGTATAATTAATTTGAATATCTGGAAACCCCTTTTTGACGAACTCTTCTTTTGATGTAATAAAATTACAGAAGTTAAGAGTCAAACAATTTCAACCTTAACTCGGATCAGCCGGCACTTTTCTGTATCCAATTTACCAAAAGTTTGCAAACATTTTCTGTGCGTATCGAGCAGTCTGCAACTGGATACGCATATTTTGAGTTAAGTTGAATGCCTTCACATGGCACCAAAAAGTTGGGCATTTGAGGCAAGCATTTATTTCACCTGCTAGTGTTGATTGAGGAATTACAGGTAACATTTGTCTGAAATCCCCTGCAAGCAATATTACTGCATTCTCAAACGGTCTAACATTGCCACGCAAATTTTGAAAGGATCGAACAAGAGCCTCAAGTTATTTATTGCGTGCCATTGTGCATTAATCCCAAACAATAAGTTTGCATTTTATTTTTCCACATACTGTATGTGTTGGAGATGTTGAACATGAGCTGTTTGAAAAATGGAATGCTTAATCGTAGTTTCAAAGTAGAATTGGTAGTTCCTCTGCTTGGTAGCAAGGTCGCAGGTATTACACATTCAGCAAGGGCTAAGGCTATGTCATTTTGTCACCGAATGGCTGCCAAAATAAATTTAATTAGAAAAGTATTACCAGTTACTCCTGGTGCTGTTCAAAGTAGCAGTAATTTCCAAATAACTTCTACTCTTACAGTAAGTAAATTAGGTGACTAAAATAGGATTTATCCTTATTTTGGAAATGCCTTATTCACTGTAATTAATTTAGGAGACTAAAATAGGATGAGGGATTAGAGATGAATAGATAGAGAGGAAGATATAGAGATAGAAAAGAGAAAGTGAGAGGGAAATAGAGAAAGAGAAGGACATAGAGAGAGATAGAGAGATTGATAGATAGACAAAGATGGAGGAGAGTTATAAAAAGAGAGGGAGTAAGACAGGGGGAAAAAGAGAATGGGGGTGAAATAGAGGGAGTTAGAAAGAGAAGGGGCTCAAAGACTGCTGCAGAAGGTGATATATAGAGAAAGATTGATTGAGAGAGAGAGGGAGAGATGGACGGAGAAAGATATTAGAAAAAGAAGAGGGAGAGGGAGAAACAGAGGGTGAACTACACGTCACTGTTTTATCCCTCGATCAGTAGAGGTGAACTCCTTCAAGACTGAGGCACTTTTCATTTTTGTTACTGCTATGGGGTTAAATGGTAATAAACGAAAAGAACACTAGATTTTTAGGAACGAAACATGTATTCACATAGATTACAGGCAAAGTCCGGTTGGGAATAACATTCCTCAACTGTGGGCATTTGCACACGACCTGCTTCGTCGCGTACCAATCTCAGACTCACAGGCATCGGTACTCGATACCGGAAGTGACGTTACTAGAGGAAGTGACGTCATGAGATAGTCTATTAATCCCATGGAGGGGCGTCTCCAACAGTTACTATTCAGAGTACTCTTTTTTTTCGGGTTATCTGTACTTTCACCTAATAATTTAATGAAAAACGATATTGTAAAACTTTAATTTAAAGTGAAAATACTATTTTAAAAAATAGCACGGAAACATAAGTGCTTAAGCGCCACTTTATTTTAAATATTTATTTTCCAACAGACTGTTTGAATAAATCGACAATGATTTAGCGTTTAAGTATTGTATAATAATTTTCTCAGCGTTCGGCCTTCTCCGGCGCATGACGTCAACAGCCGGATAAAGCCAAGCGTTGCCGATGAAATAATAACAACGCTATGTGAAAGAAAAAGTTAAGTAAACTTTTGAATGTAAAAACATCAACAGAAAAAACACAAAAAACAACACCAACAAAAAAACTACTGTTAAATTGAATTTCTTATTCGTTCTTATTTCGTTTGTAGAAAATATAATTTCTTTGTCAAATGAATAAATTTTACGCAAGTTTTGCAATAAATAATAGCAACTTGGTTAATTATTACGACTTCCCCAACCTATTATAAACACCCCAATTTCCCCATATTAAAAACGACTTTCGGAATAAACACGGCTCAACCTCTTCATGTTAAGACCGGCTTTCGACGTTTGGGGGGTGTTTATTCCGAAAGCCGTTTTTAACATGGGAAGGTTGGGGTGTTTATAATACGCTGGGGCAAGTCGTAAAATTAAGCAGAAACTTTCTTTTTAAAGTATTTTTATAGTTTAGGCAAAGTAAAATAAACATTTCTGCGTAGTTTTTTGCAATATATATATATATATATATATATATATATATATATATATATATATATATATATATATATATATATGATGAAAATAATGGAAATAGTATTCCAACAAAATAGAGAAAATAAAAAGGAACATACCGTATTATGTGTTCATCAACGTTTCGTCTTTATTTCGAGACTTCCTCTGGATGAATGAGATTAAGAAACTAAAAAATATACCAGTACAAAATATTTGAAAATGTTTCACGTGCACAGTGTGACGCAGTTCTATTTCAAAGAAACGGAAAATTGATGTTGGAAATTCAAAAAGGAAGGGGGGCTGGCGCTGTTAAAGAGAAGGAAGTTTTAGTGACGTCATATAGTCGTTAATTTAATTTAAAATTATGAACGCAAGTTTATATTCTATTGGGAAAAAAGATATATCTGTTGAAATTCAAATATAAGTTTGTAACAGAAATGAAATGAGTGTTTTTTTATGTAATTTATGGATTGAGATTATGTGTTAATTATTACAGGGGGTGTTTGAATGGTGTGAGAAAGTTAACCTGTGACCACAGTTAAATACTGTTCTTTTAATAACAGTTTACTTATTAATGGCGCTATGTTATAGAAACCTCCACGTTGTTTAATAGTGCTTGAAATTGCGATAAGCGCAGATTCAAGAAGTCTCCGGCGCGGTTTATTTGAAATAAATTTAACTACTTTTGCTTGTTTAAACATAACCACACTTTTGACTTTAAACAACGTGGAGGTTTCTATAACATAGCGCCATTAATAAGTAAACTCGAAATAAAGACGAAACGTTGATGAACACATAATACGGTTTGTTCCTTTTTATTTTCTCTCTCTCTCTCTCTCTCTCTCTATATATATATATATATATATATATATATATATATATATATATATCTGCCGACTCCTTGCGAGTAGTTTTTTTTTTGTTATGACAGAGAAGAACATTTTTCTAGGGAGGATGCATTTTAGTGGAAGAATGGTTTTAGCATAGTCGTGGTCGTATCCACCGATTGAATTGTTTCTTTCTTTCCTTTTATTTTACTCTTTTCCGATTACTATCGGACTTTTCTTCTGATGCTATGCGCTCGCGTACGCCCGTCGAGTTGAGTCGAGTTGAAACTCAATGTGCGGCATTGTGATTGGCTGATCACCATGTTACGTCACGCAGCAGCCAAACCGGAGCTGTGGACGTCATGTTCCGGAGAAATCCAAGCCGAACGCTGAGTTACGTCTGGTTCATTAAATGCGCAAGTATCTAATAATTTTATTGAATTTAACAATTTCTGTTTTACCTTTTGAACCATTGTTAAAAAAACGTTTGTTTTATACGCACGTGTAGTCAGAATCGTCATTTTCCTTATTTCAAAATAGTCGACAGAAAGAAACGATGTTGAACAAAGATTTTTTTTTTAATATGGTAATATTTTTACTTGTAAATATATATTAAAAAAAACACGCTTGAATTAGATACAATCATAATCGCAAAATATGACGGAAAACATGCCGGTATTTTTCTAGTTAATTTTAGCCGAACAAACCAAGCGTTTCATTTATATATATACACTTGTGCCCGATATTATTCATACCCCTCGGATCTTTGAGATTTCTATAAGAATATTGCTCAAACCAGAAGGTAGACAATATTAAAGGGATTTCAAACAATAAATCAAGCATAAGCATTTAATTTAAACTCAACAAATAAATAAATTATGCAAGTTTGAAACATTATACAAAGAAAAACAATAATGGCACTAGTTCAAAATTATTCATACCTCTCTTACTAATAGTCAATAGCATGCCCTTTATTCTTAATAACTGCCTGTAACCGTTTTGAATATTTATCAACAAGGTTTTTACAAGCATCAACACTGATTTTTGACCATTCTTCAATGCAGTAGTTCTCCAAATCCCTCAAATTTCTAGGTTTCCGCTTTTTAACCTCAGTTTTCAATATGTGCCAGGGGTTTTCGATAGGGTTCAGGTCGGGACTCTAGCTAGGTCATTCCAAAACATTAATTTGATTATCCTCAAACTATTTCTTGACTATTTTGGCAGTATGTTTTGGATCATTATCCTGTTGAAGGACCCAGTTTGGTCCTAAATGGAGCTTCTCCGCATCCTGTCTAATGTTTTTCTGGAGTATCTCCAAATATTGCTCCTTCTTCATAGTTCCATCTATCTTGACCAAACTACCTGGACCACTAGCCGAAAAGGAGCCCCAAAACATTAGGCTACCACCACCATGTTTCACCGTGGGTATGGTGTTCTTTGGGTTGTAAGCTTCTCCTTTCTGCCTCCAAACGTAAGAAGCATCCATATCGCCAAACAATTCAATTTTTGTTTCGTCAGTCCACAAAATACTTGAGAAAACGGACTCTGGAGAATTCACATGGGTCCTAGCAAACTTTAGACGTGCTGCAAGGTGTTTTCCGGTGTGCAATGGAGTCCTTCTTGGTCTTCTTCCTTTCAGACCATTTTCATGCAGAGTCCTTTGCAATGTTTGCCTTGATATTTTTATGCCAGAAGACTCCAGATTTTCTAAAATGTCCTTAGTAGTGGTGGTTGGATTTGCATTAACACTTCTTACAATATTCCTGGTGGCTCTAGCAGACAGTTTCCTTTTCCTTCCTCTACCAATCAAGTTGTTTGTTGTGTGGTGGCTCTGGAATTTTGGGATGATGCTCTGTACTGTTGCTGTAGGGACCTCAAATTTCTTGGAAATTGACTTGTAACCTAAACCATCCTTATGTGAATTTACAATTTTAGTCCTAAGATCATTACTAAGCTCTTTTTTCTTCCCCATTCTAATAATTTTTATTCTTTTATTGGTTTTCAGTTGATATCATTTTAATTTCTGAAAAATGCAAAAAACGAAATGAAATTAATCAAAGGTTGTATAAAAGCATTCAAAATAAGAATCAAACAGGAAACAAACAGTCAGAAACTCGATTAATACTGAAAAAATAAGGGGGTATGATTATTTTTGAACATTGCAGATTTTATAAATAGCTGTATATTTCTTTTATTACAAGTATCCCGAGATTTTAAAATGACGCAAATGATCAGAAGAGGTTTATTAAGAATATGTATCAATATGGACGTAAACAATAAATTCTTACAAAGTTACACCTAATAAACTCAATTTTCAAGGGGGGTATGAATAATATCGGGCACAAGTGTGTATATATATATATATATATATATATATATATATATGTGTGTGTGTGTGTGTGTGTGTGTGTGTGTGTGTGTGTATTAAGGGGATTAGAACAACAGTCTAAAGAGCAGAGTTTATTTTAATGTATTAATAAATGCATTAATACTATTAAAAGAAAACAGTGTTCGTTGCAATGTAAATATATAATAAACTCGATAGGCATAGATATCCTAGAGCTATTTTAATATTAAGTAAAATGATTGATAATTTATAATAAAAATTAAAAATCGGTTTCACAAGGAAGAATAAACAATATCAATATATTGTACGATCGTTTCGGAAACGATGTTTTTATTGAGACAGACAATAAGTCTTGGACAATAATTTTGTCATTCGATTTTATAAAACAAAGTCTCCTTATTAGCAAAAAGAGTGGTGAGCGTTTAAAGACATCAAAAATAAAAAAAAGCATTTCTTTTAAGTAAGGCTAATATATCTGTAAAATGTTTAAAATATAAAGAAAAACAATTACTTATTTTGATGTTGATAATCAACGTAAGATAAACTAAACTAAAATGAAATCGGGTGGAAAAGTAAGGTTAAGAGAGGATATCTTTAATATTTCTAATAAATATATATATACCTTTTAATCGTCCGCCTTTAAAGCCCGTAAGTATCATCGTCAATACAGTTTATGAATGGTTGATAATGTTGATATATACAAACTTCAAAGGAAATACAAATAAAATAATATTACCAGTTTAAAATCGTTGGAAACGCTATATTTGAATTTACCTTAAATAATTCAATTATAAAGGGAGATATCTGCCATTTTTGAAAAATGATACTCAAATAGAAAAATAAAGAAAACTTTTATTGTTCACAGGAAGATAACCACTAATAAATTAGTTATTTTTATATAATGTTTTTACGATAGCAATATTATTAAAATCAATAATAGTAATACCATGAATCTTTTTGTTAGTAATTAAATAATAATATTATTTATAATAGTTACTATAATATTTATAGAACTAATATTAATAAAAATGATAACATATAAATTCAAAATGAAATAGATAATAAAATAAAATATAAAATAATGGTGAAATATCAAATAAGATAATAATAATAATAATAATAATAATAATAATAATAATAATAATAATAATAATAAAACTATAATAATAACAGTTATTAAGGTATAAATTACAAATTTTAAAATAGATTAGTAATAAGAAAATTTTATTATTCATGGTTGCTTAAATTTGTCGAACCTAAACCAACGTTTATGAATGCATCCCGTAGGGATTTCGTCTTTTCAGTTTAAGAGAATGGATTTAGTGTTATTATATCTTAAAATATTAAGGGCTTCATATACAAAGTGCGCAGAATTTGTTTCCGTCGGCATATATGCTTTATAAGATCCTATTATTTACTATTTTAAATAGAAGAGAATACTTCTATCATTAAGTCGCCAAATATGTTTTAGATAAAGAAGTCTGTTTTTTCAAGGAAAGATTTTTGAAGGAGTGCTTATGCGCGGAGATCCTGTGTTTAATAAGTCCAAATGTGGACCCGAAGTAAATTGTATTTTGTTTAATATATTTGTTTTCAGCTAGATTAAGAGTGATAGTTGTATGTAATAGGTTTGGTTGTATTTGATTGGTAGACTGGTTAATGGAGGTGTTGCTATTGAATAACTGTGTGGTAGAGTTAGTCTTTTAGAAGGGATTTGTATGGTTGCTGTTGACACAATTTATATTTGGGGTTTGTGGCACTGTGTAGAAATTTCTGATTTTTCAGAAAAAGTTAAAAATCGATCTATCCTAATATATATATATATATATATATATATATATATATATATATGCATACATATATACATATATATATATATATTATATATATATATTTATATATGATCTGACGAGTATCGGTGTGTCAACGGTATTATGCCGTTATAAATATATATATATATATATATATATATATATATATATATGTGTGTGTGTGTGTGTGTGTTTGTGTGTGTGTATGTGTGTGTATGCCCGTGGCTCAGAGGCGAGTGTGGAGAGTTGTAAACTTTGGTTTCAATTCTAGTTGGTGGCGCGCAAGTCATATATTTTTTAGTTTAGATCTCACTACTATATATTAGGTTTAATGTAATAATCGATAGAGAATTATATGTGTGTGTGTTTTTATAAACATTTGAATAGTATACTCGGATTAATCCGTCTTATGATGTTTGTATATAAGGACAAAACTCAACCGAATATTGAATTGAAATTTTGGGCGGAAAATTTTATATTTGTCTTATTTTAGAGTCTTCTAATTATGTTCTAATAATGAAATACCGATTAATCGGTGTGGGCTCTTCTAATGTTTATACAATGTTCTTTACTCATTAAGCTGTATGGTATTGAACACTTTTCACAAAATATCTTGGCTTTAAGATCATTTTTATCAATAGATATTAAACTTAATTATTATCGCGGTTTATAGCCGCTAATTTTAGTCGAGCATACAGTTCTGTGTCGCATATTAGTTCGTTGCTGAACTGCATCATCTGTTGTGACTGTGCAAGGCTCTCCGAGATCGGCAGTCTCCGTATGCTGTTTCCACAAGTATAGGTCATGTCTAGGTCAGTTCGTAGAAGATGCGCGATTTTTTCCTGAGGCTGCTAT
>NC_136510.1:46733832-46761332 GCF_053919585.1 Euprymna scolopes | reverse complement strand
CTTAAGTGCAATTGTCTGGATCTCTTTTGCACTTGATTCATCAGGAATATTAGTTAACTAGGACTTCAGGTTCTTCTTCATAAGCCCTGTGGCACCTATAATAACTGGTATGATTGATATCTCCTTAAGATTCCAGTTTCTTTTCATATAATACGTGAGACCTTGATATTTGGCCTGTTTTTCTCTTTCAGCTCTGTTCAGACCTCCATCATTAGGAACACTGACTTCAACCAAGGTTGCAACTCTATCTGACTTATTCCATATAACTATGTTAGGTTTGACAGCAGCATTTTCAAGGTAGCTGGCTGTACGGATTACATGGCTGTAATATATGATATATAAGTTATTTCCAGCTGTTCTTTAAGGTTGATGTTCCCAGGGTTTGCTGCTACGTTGGATGTTTAATTATTTACAGATTATGTGTATATGTGTGTGTTCTGGTATGTGTATTTCTGCTTGTGTGTTTCTCTGTGTGTGTGTTTTCTTGTTGTGTATGTGTGCCTCTCTATGTGACTGTGTCATCTCTCCCCCCTCTCTCTCTCTCATACACTACCTCGCCCCTTCTGCCTCTCCATCTCTCTCTCTCTGTCTCTCGCTGTCTCTCTCTCTCTCTCTCTCTCTCTCTCTCTCTCTCTGTATCCCGCTTTCTCTGTGGCAGTAGAGTCTTAAACGATGGTATTGGATGAGTATTCCAATAGTTGTGAATATAATGTAGTCGATGATGATGATGATGACGATGATGATGGTGGTGGTGGTGGTGGTGGTGGTGGTGGTGATGATGATGTCTATCATGTCTGCGACATTCTACTCGAAGTTGAACTGCCTTAATATCGATAATTCCCGATAAACACGCTTTATTAAATAGGTCAAAAACTGTTCTGGGCATATTTTTCATCCTGAAACTTTTTGTCATTATGTTACATAGCAGGGGCTGCGTTTTGATAGAAACGTTAGAGTGAAACGTAAATGTTAAGAGATGACCCCTAGACGGAAATCACTAAACCACTGGACATCCTGACAGAGATTTTCTGTATCGATGTCTAATGATATTAATGCGCACAGTTTGCTCAGGTGTATGGTAACGAACTATACGTCTATCTATTCGTGATTTTTTAGTTGTATACGCGCACGAAAGTGAATCGCCCTTCGGATATTTTCTGTCACTGTTTTTCTCTCTGTAATAAAACTTTTCATAAATAAACACCGGTCCGCACAGACAAACAAGCATCTGGATTACATACGGCGACACGGTTGTGTAATGGTTAACACACAAAATTATAAAAGAAAACTGCAATCGTATCTACACACAAAACAGATAAAAAATAAAGGTATTATATTTGGATTCGCTTCAACGTGTGACATTGGCAATGGGTTCGTTCTCTAATCGAATCAAGTACTCGGAGTAAGGACCAGATTGCTAACAGCTTCTGTAATATAAAGGGCAAAAATCTGTTTAGATGTATGTATGTGTGTTTGTATGTCTCGCAGAAACTTTCGACATGAGCGACGGATTTTCACGAGATGGGTATCATTTTGAAGCTCGACCTTTCGGACGACGAATATTGAAAAATTGGCTAAAACTAATTATTCTCTCACCCTCAACTGAACACTTTTTTACAGGGACAGGTAGCAAGAAATCGTTCTCTTATGATAATTTAACCATACACGCAATTTTGAATTAGTTTAAATATTTAAAAAGAAAAAAGACTAAATTTCGCTGACGGTGTCATAGACCGATCGGTATAGTCGTAGCGTTGTTATTTTTAGATAGTACGTCGAGCCGAAATGTGGGATACATTTTTTGATTTTTAAAGTTTTAATATTGAAACAGAGTTATTTATGCCATTTTTTCGTTTGTATTTTAGCTTTTTTATTTTTCCATCACGATCGCTGTTTTTTTTTTTTTGCTTTTGTTTTTTTTCCGATTTTTTAAAGAAGTTTTAACATCGTTCGATTATTCCTTATTTTGCATCACGTTTTCTATTTTTATTTTGTGAAAATATTTAACCTCTTTCGCTTATTCTTTATATTGCCTTTTGTTTTGATTTACCCCCACACACACCTCACCACACCCGGACAACGCGGGGTACCCACACTAGTCCTTAATAAAACGTCATCCTTTGGAACTGAGTGTACTTAAACATGAACCGCCGGTTCATAAATTCATGTCAGTGTTATTATTGCAACCACGGATTCCAATGTCTTAAAAAAAAACTATTCCACATATGTACGAATTATTGAAAGGTTTCACCCCTAATTTTTCGAATGATACATACAAAAATGTTCTCTCCCTTTTTACTTGTCTCCGTACGAGGGCAGAGTTATACGCCAGGTCATACAACATTACATATTTCATCAATATGGCTCATAATCAGGTTAATCGTTTATAATTCATTTGAAATACTACTTGCTTTAATGAATAAAAAGAAAATAAAAGAAAAATATATTCCTTTATATTATTTAATTGGAATTCATTATTGAGACATTAGTTTATTTATTGCGGACTATTATCCTAATTTTTTCTTAGTTTTTTCACGACGTTTCGGCCAACTATTCCTCTGACCTTCGTCAGGTAGTAACTGCAACTGGATAGGAATTCGGAAACTCCTAAATGCATTCTCAGTAATTACTGCCATCCATAGTTGTTTTCGTCTCACCACGTTTTTGGCCAAGTAACCCTCTGGTCGGCTTTGGGTAAATCAAAACCTTACTCGGTCAAAAACGAGGTAAAACGACAACTATGGATGGCAGTAATTGCTGAGAATGTAGTTAGGAGATTCGGAGTTCCTATTACCACCTGACGAAAGCCAGAGGAATAGTTGGCCGAAACGTCGGGAAACAACAACAAAAAAAAAACGGTGAGGATAATAGTCCGCAATAAATAAATTAATAAATAATATATATACAATTCGCTACGGACCCGGCTATGGAAGATCAGATAATAAATAAACGTGGATTTATAAGATCAAAGAATCCAACCTTGATCGCCGTTCGGGGCCCGTGGCGCAATGGATAGAGACGTTAAATCTCTAAGGTTCCAGGTGAGAAATGTCTGAAGATAGCGGTTTCAATCCTACTCAAAACCGGTCAAAGGCTTACTTGGCCAAAAAACGTGGTGAGACGACAATAACTATGGATGGCAGTAATTGCTGAGAATGCAGTTAGGAAGTTCGGAGTTCCTATCCCGTCGCGGTTAGCACCCGACGAAGGCCAGAGGAATAGTCGGTCGAAACAACTAAGAAAGATGAGGATAATAGTCCGCAATAAATTAATGTTCCTTTATTTTATAAACTGCAAATTCACCTAGCCCCAAAACGTATGGGTTTAAAAAATGTACGCGAAAATATAAATGGAAACTTAATTGAAAGAGGGCACTATGTAAAAATGTTACGCATGAGTTGAGGACTTACAAACATTTCACACTGAATCTACACTCCTTGAAGTAATTGAGATACAAACATAGATATGTTGTTACGAAGCCTTTAATGTTGTTTCGTTTTTATTTAGGAATGATACCAATAAGTTCAGTCCAGCCCACCCTCCAAATAGCAATCTAGAGAGAAAACTATTCTTTTCCTTTTTTAACGCCAATTTAGTTTTCAAAAGAATGTAAGAATGGCGAAGTGGAAGGGGGAAAAAACAGGGAAAGTCGGGTTCCGAAACGACTCATCCTTTGGAGTCATCGTGTAATGTGTTCCTTTTTTTGATTGCGTAGTGTTTTCTTCAGATTGTCTACTTTTATCGTTTTTCACAATAAAACCATTCATAGACTGTACATTCACAAAATGAAAAAATCTATTTTTTTTTATTATTTATTATTAATTCGCCGAAACAGATACTTGAAATTAACTTGCCTCAAAAGAAGAAAAGAAACGGGATTCAGCAAAAATAGCTTCATGTCCAGCCATGTGAATCAATTATTATTATTTTTTTTTTGTATCGTAGAAACCTGTTATCTCACCTTTATTAATCTGAAATATTTGTGTCGATGGAATGGAGAAAACAGATGAGGAATAATTGTGAATTAAGCGGAAAGAATACAATTACATTACAAGTCAAATTAATGTGAATTGTACTAAAATAGAAACTTTATTGTGTTGCTTAGGATGACTGGCTAATTATTCTCTCTTTGTATCACACATACTGTCTATTTTAATCTCTATAACATGCATATATAAATGTATATATATATATATATATATATATATATATATATATATATATATGCGTGTGTGTGTGTTGGTGTGTGTGCTAATTATGAACGAAAAAAATTGTCTTATTGATATATATGATTAAAAGAAGTAAAAAAAAAACAGAAGCCAAATGACTGGTTTCGCCCTCACTCTTCTACAGCTGGATCGAAGGATTTGATTTATAATAAAATCGAAAAAAATCTGAGAGGGGAACTACATGTTCGAAATAAAGTAACATTATAGTGTAATAGCTGGGTGATCGGACGTTGCCCGGGATTGACTGATAATCAATGAAATGTTTTACACTCACATATTTTATTTTCACCGAAATCGGTGAAATCGCCCATTTTTTTGGTCCAAACGATTGATTACCTAATCTAGATGGGAATCAATCGCACTGCACCAGAATGAAGGTCCAAATAAGATTATTTTTATATATAACTATTTGGGGTACCCAGCGTTTCCCGGGTGTTTGGAGGTGTAAAAGAAAAAACAAGTTTCGGTAGGTAAGCTCGAACCCACACCCTCGAGGTTAATAGACTGATAACTTACCACCACGCTACGCTGGCAGAGAACGAAAAGTATGTGAAATGAAACGATTAAAAAGTCAAAAAATTAAAAAGTGATGTGACAGGTGCGTGAATTAAATGAGGCCAACCATCACGCCATAGGGAATGAAACGCACTTAACTTTGGCTGCAAGCCAGTTTCTGCGTATGCTGTTTGCTTCCTCCAAGATGTTTTAGAAAACCAGCTCCCCATTTAAAGGGGAGTGTCTTAATGCATAGTAATTGCCTGACATGACAAATTTGGGCCGCATTGATCAAACTTCGTTGCTTTCTGGACGTCCCGAGCACGAATGCCAGATAGTGTATTTATTTACTTCCCCACCGGGCAAATTAGGAACAAGGTCGTTTTTTTAATGTGAAGAGGTGGGAAAGAGGGGACCAGCTCCCCGAGAAGCAGGGGAACTGGATAGTGACAATTGGTATGAACGGTTTCCCCTACATTGACCCATAACTAATTGTAACAAGAGCACTGGTCTTATATGTGGGGTTGTACCCACATATGATCTTTGATTGCAGTATCTGCCGGAACAGACACCACACAAAGGTGATTCGATCTTGGCCAAAAGGCCAAGCCCTTAGGGCCGATATTTTTTTGCTTTCCCACTGAGCAAATTAGGCACAAGGCTTTTTTTTAACGTTTTCAATGTTGAGAGTGAAAGGGAGGGGGACCATCTCTCTTGAGGGGGAACTGGATAGTGATAATTGGCATGAAGGATTTCCTCTAGATGGACCAATAACTGATTGCTACAATAGCAACTGTCTTATATGTGGGGTTGCCCCCACATATAGTCTTTGATTCCAGTATCTGCCGGAACAGACACCACACAAATGTGATTCGATCTTGGTCAAAATCCAAGCCCTGAGGGCCGGGGAGGCTTATTTTGGTACGGTTCAGTTTCGCTTATATGCAACAAAGCCAAAGAAATGCGCAGAGAGTAAAAATATCGCGAAAATAGCGTGTAAAATCGCCCAAATAATAGATGCACACCAGCCTCTTTCGTAATTCGTACATATTATAATCTAAGTAGCATATAAAAAGTTATAAGAATGAGCGAGGAAGCTGAGAAGCAGCAGGAAAAAAGACTTTGGCGAACATACAGAAAAAATGCACACACACACATTTTCGTTGTATATATATATATATATATATATATATATATATATATATAGCTTAAATATATATATATATATAGATAGATAGATAGATAGATAGCTTAAATAAAAGTTTATCATGCAAAAGTAAAGTGTCATGATTCAGTTGTGCTCTTAACGGAAACATTCATTTCGAACGCACTCCTGACATATCAAAGAACCTACAGTTCATTTTTTATGGCACCTGCTGATTCTGCCCCCATCATGTTACCTAACCTTCTCCCCTTATGAAATTTTAATAGATCAAATTTAATAAATTTTATAAACGAAAAACAGTAACCTCAGTGACACTGTTTTATTTCGCTGTATTTTCTTTCGTTCCGACGGACGCTGAAGAGTTATGTTGGAATAATTCAGCCAAAAAAGAGCTGACCCATCATAATGAAACCATGGGCACGTCTCGAGAATATGTAATGCATAGTTTTTTTTAAATAATTCGTTTATAAGAGAGAGAGGGGGGAGAGACATAAAAAGAAACAAACCGAGTTATGTGTTCATCAATGTTTCTTCTTTATTTCGAGACTTCCTCTGGAAATGTTGATGAACACATAATTCGTTTTGTTCCTTTTTATTTCTCTATTTTTTTAATACTATTTCCATTGTTCTCATTATATGTATATATATATATATATATATATGTGTGTGTGTGCGTATGTGCGTGTGTGTGTGTGTGTGTGTGTGTATACATTAGGTTTTATCTCACAACTATATATTAGGTTTAATATAATAATCGACAAAGAATTGTTTCTATAATCATAAATACATAATCTGCATGAATTAAAATATCATATTTAAGCGTACCTCACGACCTGGCAACGCCGAGCGACCGACTAGTTTAAGTCTTAAAATTCTGTTTCTTTAAAAATAAAGAATCTATGAATTTATCAAAAGTTAAGCTCATAAAAATAAAATGTTTTAAACTGTAACTTTACCGTTTGCGATTCATTTGCTGAACACATAAGTTAAATAAATGTGATGAGTGTATTTTTGTTTCCTGCTGATTAGCACACCCACTTTATACAAAAAAAATAACAATTTTTTTCTTATTGAATTAATTTGGAACTTTTTTTGGAGATGAGTAATTTGTATAATTTATTTTATTTAATTATTTGCAGACTATTATCCCCATCTTCCAGTTGTTGTTTTCACACCGTTGTGGCCAATTATTCCTCTTGTTAACCGCGACGGAATAGGAATGTCGAATTTCCAAACTGCGCCCCTAGCAACTACTACCTTCCATAATTGTTGTAATCTCACCACGGTTTGGCCAACTAAGCATCTGACCCGACGGCTTTAAGGTTATTTATTATTATTTCTTTCTTACAATCTATTAATCCTTCGGGCCCCGTGTCCAAGTGAATAGAGATGCGGAATGTCTGCGATTCCAGATGACCATTATCTGAAGGTAACGGTTTCAATCCCACCCAAATCCGGTCAAAGGATTAGTTTTCCAAACCGTGGTGAGACGACAACCATGGAAGGCAGTAATTGTTATGGATTCAATTTGGGGATTCAACATTCCCCTCCCGTCGCGGTTAACCACCTGACGAAGGCCAGGGGATTAATCGGCCAAAATGTCGTAAAAACAACAGTTAAAAGGTGAGGATAATAGTCCACAAATAATTAAATAAATTATTTCTTTTTTTAAATATTTTATTTTCAATGGTTATATTTTATTTAATAAATATGAAATGTATTCTATATTTTACTATAGTAGAAAAATGCTGGAATATTATCGATGGCTGTGATACCCATGGATTTCAAATGTTTCTCAACGATGCTGACAATAGTATTCTCTGCGATGTGGTTCTGAAGGGAAATATTCGCAGAGCGAGAATGTTCGAATTGTTGAATTCAATCCATGAGACTAAATCGGTGAGCTGAGCTAGTGATTCTCTTCGTAGCGCCATATATGGCCACCTGGAACGTGTATAGAGCAAGTGAGAGCAACTAATGGGGTCAGTTGATAGCGCCGAGTCAATCAGTAAATCTGAAATAAAAGAACATAAAGGAATAAATTACATGCATATATGGAGATGGCGTATTCCTACATTTATCGACAGAAATGTATAATTATTGTGATTTCAACATCGATAATAACCAATTTAATATTAATTACTAGCAGTTCAGGCCGGCTTGGCTCGGGCCCTATGTACTGTTCATAACTTTATGTGCTTATGTTAAATATATTAAAAAGTTTGACTCATTTCTAGGTAACCTACATCTAAAATTTTAAGTGCTTCGACCCAAAATTGGCGAAGGAATTTGGTAGAGTCTGCAAAGCTCAACTCTTTCGACTTTGACCTCTTGGCAGTCAAATTTACGCCCAAAAACGGATTAAAAAGCTAGCTGCCAAACTGAATACCATTTATGTAAAATTACAAATGTTAAGACCCAAAATTAGCTGAACAGTTATCTAGAGACCGCATAGGTCAAATTTTTTGAACTTTTCCCCCTTAGGAGCTCAAGTTTCCGGCCGAAAACCTATTAAAAACTTGCCTTATGTCTGAATACACTTTATGTAACGTGTCAAATGTTTAGACTAAAAATTGGCTGAGTAATTTGGTAGAGACCGCAGAGGTCAAATTTTTTTTTTTAATTTGACCTGAATTTTGACCCCTTAACATTTATTATTTTGGTCTCAAATCAAATTGAAAATTTTGATCCGTTTCCAAGTAATATACATCTAAAATTTAAAGTATTTAGACCCAAAATAGACGGAGGAGTTTGGTAGAGTTCTCAAAGGTCAAGTCGCTGAACTTTGACCCCTTGACAGCCAAATTTCTGTCTGAAAACCGATTAAAAAGATTTTCCCAAATTTCAATACCCCTTGTGTTAAATCTTGAGCATGTAGATTCTAAATTGATAGAGTTATTCGTAGAGAAATGTACACACATAGACACATAGACACAGACAATTTCATATATATATATATATATATATATATAGCCCTATTAAAGGTAGCCCTATTAAAGGTTATATATATATATATATATATATATATATATATATATATATATATATATAGCCCTATTAGAGGTTGCAAAAAAAAAAAACGTACGCCAAATTAAAGGAACAACATGTTTTGCAAAGCAGAAAATAGGTGGGTTGTTCGTCGAAGTTGACGAACGACCTGGGTTGTTCTCCCAGATATAGATTGGTTATTTTATTGTTTCCCACGAAACAAAATGTGTCACAAGGTCGGTTTAATGTGGGAGATAACCAGCTCCTCTCAAAAGAGGATTCTGCAAGAATAAAATTGCCTTAGTATAGAAGGGTTCCCCCCTCAATTGACTAATACAATTAATTTGAGTGCAGCATCTGAACAGACACCACACTTCAGACACCAATACATTACGAGTACCGGAGATCGACTGATACTTTAGGGCTTAGTCTTCTGGTATTTGTTGAGATTGGAATGATTTATTAGTAACGTAGGTTAGTTGTGCCAAACAATTATAAAGCTTATGAATCCTTCTCGCTCATCATCGTCATCATCATCATCATCATCATCATCATCATCATCATGGGTTCCTTGCCCGGACCAATGTAACTCTTCCTCTCCAGAGTTTCCTGTTTTCCGTCAGCTGCCTCAGATCTTTAAGTTCACAATTGGCGTTGTGTGCTATTTGCTGGATGTACGTGGATCTAGGTCGTCCTTTGCTTGCGCGTCCGTGTTGTGGAGTCCATAGCAATACATCACTCACCAATTCATGCTTGCTCCTCAGACAATAACCAGCAAATCGTAGGCGTCCTTTTTTGATGGTATTAGATATGGCAGGTAGGTTGCCATAAAGTTGTTGCTTCGTGGGATGATTTTGCCAAGATATATTTAATACTGTTCAGAGCATACGGGTGTATGTGCCGTCTAATATTCTTTCCAATCTTTTGGTGAGTGTCCAGGTTGTAGCACCGTAAACAAGGATAGACTCTACCACTGTCCTGAAGAACTGCCTTTTCAGTTAGTTAGTCCCGAAGTCCATACTGAACGCAACCCATCCAATGCGGTCCATGCTTTTGGGATGCAAATTTCGATATCTCTCTCTGCGGAAGCTATGTTGCTGCCCAGATACGTGAGCTCAGCGACTTCTTTCAATGCTGACCCAACCAGAGCCCTGATCTCTCCTTTCACATTGAAAGTCATAAACTTTGTCTTATCCGCATTAATGTGGAGACCAATGTCATTTGCAGATTTTTCTAGCTTACGTAACAGTGTTTGCGCATCAGCAGTGTTGGTCGCGAACAAAGCAATATCGTCTGCGGAATCTGCATCAGTTATGTGTGCTGATTGATGACGTCTGTTTCTGGATTCATTTAGGGTGAAGCCTAGCGTGTTGTATATATCAACAGAGGTGCGAAGTACAAAGTCAAGACAGACAATGAAAAGAAAAGGGGCAAGCCATTTAAAATATGATGACTTGCGATCTGTTTATCCCAATGAGTGCAAACACATTAATTTTGTCTGTTGTTATTTCTTTTGTACATTCTATTAAGTGTATGCCATTACAACATTTAAAAATTGGTTTCACGTTGTTTCAAACGAGAGTATAAAGGAAATAATTAAGCTGACCAGTTGATTACAAATGTCATTAGTATTAGTTCGCATGTTCATCGGCGAATAGTCGCTTAAATTTTAAATTTCTTTATTTTTATTGAGCAGAAATTGTCATAATATACATTGAAATCAAATAAAAGTAATTAAAATAACGTATGTTTTCTGCCGTTTGAATTACAAAATGTATATAAATATTATTCCCATTTACTGCAGATGTTAAATAACAGTGCAAACAAAAGTTGAATGTTGAAAGGTGAATGCCTACTAGACACGATCCTCGAGTGTCTAAGGTGTCTCTGTACAGGGGTTTGCCAGAACAACCTGGTATGAGGATACTTTCTGACCAAATATTCAACATCACATGGTATTCGCTGCCCAAATAAGATCTCCTCACTGTGGCTAACTTATATTAACTTTTATGAAGGATGGCGCACCTTTTTCATGTGATGTTACCTCAAGTAACTGCACGAAGCAGGATATTCCACCAGACTAGATAAATTCTTGTCCTGGAATCTAGTAAGAGCAGAAGACCAAAATTAAAGATTTACTAAAACGTCTGAAAATGGTTAATTGGGGAGAGAAAAATTATGTTCTCAATTTCTTTACTAACTCATTGATAAGGAAGTTTCATAGAACATTCAAATATCTATATATCTCATATAGAGTTCAAGTGTTAGCCCCAGGTCGTGGGCCTCTTGATTTCTGAGAACTTCAACTGAAGTAAAATAAAATTTGAATGTTAATAATATTTATATGTCTCTAAATGCGGATCTAGTACGTTTTTTATGTGGGGGACGATTACTTTTTCTTGGGTTTTTGTATGAGAAAGATCTATCCAGCGTTTATATATCCCTATGGGGAAATGATATTACGCAGAGAAGTAATACCTTTTCGAGAGGCCATCAACGTGCTTTGACTGGTCTCAATGCACCCCAGCATTATGTGAAGCGCAATACGCAGCTTCTCCATAGCGAATGACCGTCCGTGCGTAGTGAAGAGCCACGTCCTTATCGAGGTAACCCTGTTATTATGGTTAGGCATAAACAGAACACGGCGGATCTAGAGGAGTAAACCTCGGTAATCAATCCTGTTATATCATGGATTGCAGTAGTTCCAGTTGCACTCACCGACAAATTGATGTTGTGGATATGAAAACAACATGGCCTCGCAGATGATCATATGAAATTGACAAGGGGGAGGCACATAAGCTCTAGTAAGCGGAAAACTGTGGAACTGCATGTGGAGCAGCGCCCCGTGCTTTTATGCAATGCGCAACCGAAACTTCACTATGAATACACACGAAAAGAACTGGGGAAGTCGTGTAGGTCCGGTGGTGAAGCGTCCTACAAGACGATGGAGATGAGAGGGAGATGATACCGCCAACGAGACTGGCTATACATTATATATATCATTATATATATATATAACGAGACTGGATATATATATATATATATATATATATATATATATATATTAATTATTATAGTAAAAAAATAATTATGACAGCCCCTTTAAGAAATTAGTTTCTTATCGTTGAGCACATTCAGTTGAATTAAAGTCGGTCAATTTAGCTCTTATTTAAAAATTAAAATGTTTAAATTCAACGTTATTTCACGCGGTTAATGGTAGCCGAATTGATTAGGTCTTCGCTAATCGAGCAGAGATGTCCTGTGTTGCGGGGTTCAAATCGTTTGACTGGTATTAATCCTGACACCCTGCACTGAAGATTCCCGAAAGGATGAAACACTAGTGTCTGCAGGTATTTAATTATTATAGTAAAAAACATAATTATATAGATAGATATATGGTGATTGTCATTCTTGACAGAAGAAGATCATCTTTCCCTTGTTTTATTGTTGATTACTCAATATATATGTATATATATATGTATATATATATGTGTGTGTATATATATACAGATATATATATATATATAGAGATATAGATATAGATATTAATAGAATAGTCATGTTAACGTATATCATCAAATACCTTAGCACTTTTATATAACACAACCCACAATAAGTTCCCTGTGTAACAGTGCTCGCGTCGATTCGCGTATGCAAATGCCGAGCTGTGCGCAACATGACGTCACGGTAGGGAAAAAGAAAAATATTATAAAAAGAACCTTTCACAGACAGAATATAAAGTTCAAGATCACAGAGGTAAGAGATCACATTTTTGTCGAGAAAATACTCGGAAATAAATATCGTTATTACAAAAAATTAGTCTAATTATTACTTGTCCTATGTTCTTTGCGACGTATACTGTAACAATCTGCTGAGTCTCGGGTATCTACATGTGAACGTGTGTCTAAATGGGTGTAACGTTGCATCTGTTTAACATGTAAGTGGTGCTACTAAAAGAAATTTATATAATGTTTATATAATCTTTAAATGGCATAATTTCCCTTGCAAATATAAATCCCGTGTGTTGATATAGCATTGCTCATGATTGGAAATAATGTCTATCGCTTGATACGTGTTATTCGGATACTGTACTGTCAATAACAACAGATAAAAAGTGTTATGTCAACTTTAAAAACATTGATACGAGCATAAATGATGCTGAACCCCCAGACCACCGATTTTTTTTTTTTAACTTCACAAACTCGCCTTTGGCAATCATAATTTGATAGTCACAGATTTTAAGATATAGGGAGGCAGTTTGTTTGAACATTTCACAGTGAAAGTGATGCCTCTAATTTTTTTTCTGTCTGAATGGATCAGAAAAAATTGTAAATAGCATTGTTATGATGACTGAATTTGTGACTTCATAACCTGGAAGTTTCATCTCTGTTGCAAATATTGACGGTGGGAAACTTTAAAAAAGCCAACCATGTCATGGAAGTGCGTCAAAAGTAATGATGTGTTATTAAATTTCTCGCAAAAGTGCGTTGAGAATGGTGGTGACTATGTAGAAAAATAAACTCTGGATTCAAAGCAGGTGCTGCGTTTTCGCAGTGAATTAAAAACACGTATGCGATATGATGAGCGTGTGTTGCAAATGTTTCAACGCCACAAAAAATAGCTTTTGCTCAATTTGTGAGAATGGATGAAACATGGATGCAACACTTCACTCGAAAATCAAATCAACAGTCAGCTAAATGAATAGCAATAGTTGAAATCTGTTCAAAAATGACCAGAAACGAAAACATAGGAAATTTTGACCTCCGTATTATTGGATTAACAATGTCTTTTGTTCTTCCTTTATGTTGAGTAACGATAAACTGTCAATAACAAATTGCATTACTGGTGTGTTTGACTGAAGAAATCGCCCCAAAACGGACACAAATAATGAAAGTAAGCAAATTATATCACCGTGTTACAAATCAATCACAAAGGTGATAAAATTACATAATCTCACTTGCAATTGCTTCAGCAGTTGTTCTATTGTTCAAAACTAATCCCAGTAACAACTGGCTGCTTGAAGACCTTAAGAGAATTTTCAAATAAAAGTTATTTGTCGTCAATGAAAAATATCGAAAACTTGGATTATCTTCAGATCGTTCAAAACAGATCGTCCAAAACAGATCGTTCATTAAAATGTCATCTAATTGTTAAAGAAGTGTTCAAATCAAAGTATCATCCAAGAAAAAGGAAATTCCTAAGAATAAAGACAAGTTTTACCTTATTGTATCATTCTAGTAATTAGCCCTACGATTTATATAATATGTACTTGTATCTATAAAAATGAAATGGTCTCACTTTCTGTGAGTCTGTGTGTGAACATTACCTTACCAAATAATTATGCCAATTTTCGGTCTACAGACTGGAGATTTCACATAAGGGGTATTGAGATTTGAGAAAATCTTTTTAATCGGTTTTCGGCCAGTAATTTGGCTGACAAGAGGTTAAAGTTCAACGATTTGACATTTGAAAATTCTACCAAACTCCCCCGCTAATGTTTGGTTTAAATACTTGAAATTTTACATGTAGGCTACTTGGACAGGGATCAAATTTTAATTTGATTCGAGCTCAAAACAATAAATGTTATGGGGTCGAAATTGGGGTGAACGTTAGAGAAAATTGACCTCTGCGGTTTATAGCAAATTTTAGGGCTAATTTCTGGTCTAAACATTGAAAATTTTACATAAAGGGTATGCACTGATAGGGCCATCTTTTTAATCGGTTTGTGTCAAAAATTTGAGCTGCCAAGAATTGGACTTTTGCAGTGTCTAGCAAATCACTCAGTCAATTTTGAGTGGAAACATTTGAAATTTATACATAACAGGTATTCAGATATGCAGGAAACATTTTAATCAGTTTTAGGGAGAAAATGTGGCTGCCAAAGGATCAAAGTTGAAAGAGTTTACCTTTAAATATTGTACGAAATAGCTCCACAAATGTTTGGTCTAAACCTTTGAATTTTTTTATTTAGATAACTTGGACATGGGTAAAACTTTTTATTTTGATTTGAGACCAAAATAATAAATGTTAATGGGTTAAAAAACTTTAAAAAATTTACCTCTGCAGTCTCTACGAAATTACTCAGAAAATTTTTGGTCTAAACATTTGAAATCTTACATAAAGTATATTCACACGTTGTGCAAGTTTTGAACAACACAAAGGGTCCAAGCAAAGCAGGGCTTAGCTACTAGTATATATATATATACTAGCATGGGTGCCCGGCGTTGCCCGGGTGTTTGGAGGTGTATGCTGAGCAAAAAAAAGGGGGTAATGTTTTAAACTTTGACCCCTATTATGACCCCTGAAAATTTATTGTTTTGGGCTCAAATCAAGTTATTAAGTTAGATCCATGTCCACGGGAGCTATATCTAAAATTGCAAGTGTGTAGACCCAAAATTGTCGGAGAAGTTTGGTAGAGTTCTCAAAGCTCAAATCGTTGAACTTTGACCCCTTAATCGCCAAATTTCTGGCTAAAAACCGATCACATAGATTTTTCCAAATCTCAGTACCCTGTATATCAAATTTCGAGTCTGTAGACTAAAAATTGACAGAGTTATTTTGTAGGGAAATGTACACAGACACACACACACACACACTTTCACTTTTATAGATATATAGATTTAAAATTTGAGTCTGACAGAATGACAAAATTATATTGCAAACCGATATATTAAACAAACGAACTTCAAAGTTTTTTTTTTACAGACCTGACGACTGAGGTTCGCTCTTAATAAAAATTGTTTTTTATAGTCTTAATTTTGACTTCCTTTTTCATAAAAAACTAAAAAAAAAATCAAGAAAGAAAAGAAATTTAATTTTATTTTTTCATTAATTTCTTTCTGCGCAAAGCAATTCTTTCAAACTTACTCTGTTTCCAAAATGTTTTTATTTTATTCCCCTCCCCCTTCATTCATTTTCCTCCGCATCCTGGCAAGATTACTGTACACATAGATTCGAAAAAATAGTCAAAAACAAATATATAAATAAATGTTATCAAAGGCAAGATAAGTTACTTTTCTACCTAACTGGATATCTTTTTTGTGTTTTTATTCAATGTAATATATTTATTCAGCTCGAAAAACATACAGTGTTTACCGATGTGTTGGAAAATTCAAGATGGCGTCTCACACCCTCTTTAACACCGTAAGTTTGGGAAAAGGTGTTATAAATAAAAAACTATACAAAATACTATTAAAAACCCGCCGAATATATGTCAACCTATGTCACGGTAACATATATTGAGCGAGTTTTTAACAGTATTTTAACAGGGCACATCGTAAAAACTGACCCATTAATTTTCCTGAAGTAAAAACTATATCGTTTTTAAACTTTTAAAACTGTACATTATAAAAAGAAAACTGTTCGAGTGATTTTTTTTTTTTTACATAGGGTCATCACTTATCAAGGCCCAGAGGCCACTCAAGGATAAGGGTTAATAGGTATACATTAGTCATTGTGATTTTAGCATAGTAAACAGTGGGAATTTTGTAACTTGGATTACTTGAAAAAGAAAACTGTTCGAATGATTGAAAATGAAAACAAAATAACAATGTAAATATAAGAAAAAAACAAAAACAAACGAAGTTTCCGTTTCAGGAACCCGAGTTTAATTTTATGTCGTAATCATTCAACTCGTTAGCGGTTTTATTCAGCGATTAGGGATAACCATACGACATATCTAATTACCAAAGCGATTTTTTTTTAATTTTTTTTTTTTTTATTAAAACTAAACCTGTTTAGTTTTAATGAACCAATTTTTTTAAAGCCAACACTTTAGTTATTTTGAGAGCGTGCAACTGCACCCGAAAGGTTGATTAGGAAACTCCAAATCCTTTTATGACTCGGAAAAAAAGGGCTTTTTATCGGCTTAAATGATAAACTAATGTTAAATATTAGTATTTGCCATCGATTCTGAAATAAAATGAAATCCTGACATTGTGATCATTTTTGCAGGTGTTATGTGCCAAATATTGAAATAGGAATGTTTAAATTCAATTATTGTAATTTAAGTCTTTAATTTTAAAGTCGATTTTATTTATAAAATATCTTTTTAGAAATCAATCTCAAAAACAATCTGAACAATAAATCTCTTTTGTTATGGCTAAGTTTTTGTCAAGGGTAGAAATTATAATAGACAAGTATTCATCCATGATGACATTTTACCGATTTCCTGGTTTACAGGTATTCTTGCTAAATTTCTTCGAAAGAATTGACATAAACAATACTTCAACTAAATACGTATATTTCATGCAATAATGACTTTTATTTCTTCTGACTTTTCCTAAACTAAACATAAAACATCGGTTAGGGTTAGTTTAACATTCTGTAAAAGTACCTTCCGTTTTTTTTTGTTTTTGTTTTTTTTTGTACTTCTGCAGAGAAGGTAAAAAACCGATAAAAACTGGATATATTTTTCGTGTTTTTATTCAATTTAACATGTTTATTCAGCTCGAAAAGAATACAGTGTTTACCGATGTGTTGGAAAATTCAAGATGGCGTCTCACACCCTCTTTAACACCGTAAGTTTGGGAAAAGGTGTTATAAATAAAAAACTATACAAAATACTATTAAAAACCCGCCGAATATATGTCAACCTATGTCACGGTAACATATATTAAGCGAGTTTTTAACAGTATTTTAACCGGTTTTTTATTTATTACACCTTTTTCCAAACTTACCGTGTTAAAGAGAGAATCGGCCGCCATCTTGAATTTTCCAATACATCGGTAAACACTGTATGCTTTTCGAGCTGAATAAACATGTTAAATTGAATAAAAACACGAAAAATTTGCTTTTGATAACATTTATTTGTTATATATTTGTTTTTTTGCAACTTATTCGAATCTATGTGTACAGTAATACAAACCCGAAATGAATTTAAGACCACGAGTGAAATGAGAAAAACAAGTCAGCGGGTTTGGTTGCCATAACAACGTGACGGTAGTGAACGTGTGTGTGTGCGTGTGTGCGCGTATTTCGTGTAGTTTAGTTTCGTATAATAGTTTCGTATTTTTTTAATTTGTAAATAACAAGTTATTAAAAAATTAAACCCTTCCAAGATGGACAATAAATAAAGCCATAATATTTTATGGTAAAGGTAAGAGCGTAGAAACGATTGTTTTTTAGGAGATGTGATTATTGGATTAACCAATCAGAAATCGTCTGTGGCACACACACATCTCTGTTTTTATAGATATATAGAAGATAGATATAGATATAGATATAGATAGATAGAAGATAGAAGATAGATTAAATGTTAAATAGATTTTGTAAATAGTACAGTTGAAATGATTAGAATATTTCCAATATGTAATAAGGTCGAGGTAATTAGTTAAAGAGATTTAATATAATGTGATATGCAAATGAGCATAAGTCATTCGATATGGGGGTGGTTTGTAGAATAGTATATAAAGAAATTAGGCATAGATTCTTATGTCTCCTATAACAGAAACATCCTAAAATGGGTTCTAATGTTTCTCTACCAGGAGAGATCTACCCTCTTACCTCCTTTATATTTCGTTGATGGTGGAGAGCTGTACACACAGACAGAAACACACGAACCCTATTACTTTATAAAAATAATATATATATATATATATATATATATAGTCATCGAGATACAGTCCTGTTTCGTTGTATCACAACTCATAAGTGCCGCTAGACTAGCACCCCTCCCAAGTCGAGGATCGAACCTAGAACCATCCTGTTGACAGTCGGCAGTTCTACCCCTCGACCACGGAAGCGATGCCCGTAACTAATCTGTCCGAATGTCTATTTAAATAAACATCCGTTCGCTACTTGTAAAGTGCTCAAACGCTTGTTCGCAAACAAACCGCGAGCTTCGCATTTTTCAGCCAAATTAAGTAGTGAGTGAGATTATTTACGACAGTGCTCAACCCAAAGAGGGGGCTTTTTAAAATACTCTACGGCTGACTGAGATAGCGTTCAGTCAATATCTGATCTACCTTTTCATTCCATATTTAAAAAGGATGTGTCCTCCATAGTTTCAGACCTGACCGAATGGTTAATTGTAGGCATAGACGGATTCATACCATCCAGAACCTCCCCCTATCATTTCTCTTGTTCGAATTGGTCAGCTATATATATATATATATATATATATATATATATATATATCAAAGTGTGTGTGTACATTTCTCTCCCAAATTACTCTGCCATTTTCCGGTCTACAAGCTCGAGATTGGACACCAGGGGTATTAAGATTTGTGAAAATCTTTTTAATCGACTTTCGGTGAGAAATTTGGCTGTCAAGAGGTCTAAGTTCATCGATTTGACCTTTGAAACCTTTACCAAACTCCTTCGTCAATTTTGGGTCTGAACACTTGATTTTGGACATAGATCAAACTTGTTTATTTGATTTGGGCCCAAAACACTAAATGTTAAGAGGTCAAAATCGGCTCAAAGTTTAATAAATTTACATTTGCTGTCCCTACCAAATTACTTAGCCAAATTTTAGTCCAACCATTTTAAATTTTACATAAAGGGGAAGTAGGGGAAGTATTTTAATCGTTTTCTTCCCAAAAATTTGGCTGCAAAGGGGTCATAGTTCAAAAGATTTTACCTTTGCGGTCTCTACCAAACTATTCAGTCAATTTCTGGTCTAAACGTTTGAAATTTTACATAAAAATGATTCAGAAAGGCAAGCTTTTTACTTAGTTTTCGGCCAAAAATTGTGCTGGCAAATGTCCAAAATTGAAAGAGTTGATCTTTGCAAGCTCTACCAAACTCTTCCTTTAATTTTGGGTCTAAACACTTGAAATTTAAGATTTAGATTTACTTGAACATGATTAAAACTTTTTAATATATATATATTTTTTTTCCAACATCAGGGGTCTATGTTCCAACTTGACCTATGACCTCACTATGACCAACACCTATGACCTCACTCAGATTGTTCACGAACCCAACCGTGTTCCCGATACTACCGGTCAATATGCAAGCCTTCTAGACCTTTTTCTCACAACTTTTCCTGAGCTATGTTCATGTTCCGTTCTATCTCTTATGAGATCCTCCGACCATTCCGTTGTATCAGTTAAGATAAAAATGAAATGAAATAAGTCTTCAGACATACCTCTCCACCGTACTGTATATCGATACTCAACGTCTGACTGGGATAGCGTCCGTACATTTATATCTGATCTACCTCTGCATTCCATGTTTAAAAAGGATGTGTCCTCCATAGTTTCAGACCTGACCGATTGGGTAATTGTAGGCATAGACGGATTCATACCATCCAAAAATAATTCCAACAAGAACCTAACAGTAAGCTATGGTTCTCCCCAGAATGTGCTTCTGCAATCGCGCCCAGAAATCACTTTTTCCATTGCTACAAACGTAATAGATGCACTGAAACAAGGCTGCTTTCAGGACTGCCAGCAACCACTGTTAAAGGGTAATTATTAAAAATGCAAGAGCGCTATATGCTCAGTCCGTTAAATCCAAAGTAGCTGAGCAGCGGCTTGGTTCCCACCAGTTTTGGCAAATAGCAAACAGGATCCTGAACAGGAGCGTGCGTTCTATCCCATCATATTCATATCCTATCTATCAATGAACCTGGGGTCATCTTGTCAGCATCAGAGAAGGCCAAAAACTATTTGCCAAGAAGTTTGCAGATAATTCTGCCCTATACGAGGAAGGCCATCAACTCCCCATAGTTCCTCCTATAACAGACAAATATCTGTGCGTGAGGTCGTTAAGTTAATCAAGAACCTGGATTCTAGTAAAGCAACTGCCCCTGACGGCATTCCAATTATACTGTTAAAAATGCATCAACCAGAACTTGCCCCCATACTTACAAAACTGTTTAAGCGTTGCCCTAAGGAAAAGTGCTTTCCAACACCCTAGAAAACCTCATCAGTATGCCCTGTATTTAAGAATTCAGGTGATAACTCATCTCCCTCTTAGTACAGACCAATAAGTCTCCTGTGTATCATGAGTAAGTTGCTGGAATCCATATTAAATAAAGAAGTAGTCAACCACCTCAGCAGAAATAACCTCCTTAGTGACATGCAATATGGTATCCACTCTTCCAGATCTACAGCAGATTTGCTAAGGGTTATATTTCATAGGATTAGTGAATCTCTTGAAAAAGGCTTCCTCTCTAGGGCAATTGCTCTTGGCATATCAAAGGCCTTCGATAAGGTATGGCATAAAGGCCTACTTGACAAGATTTCCAGCTACGGTATAACTGGAAATGTTTTCTCAATCATTAAATAATTTCTCTCTGATAGGCTCATAAGAGTAGTGGTTGATGGGCAGAAGTCAGAGGCCTACAGTATTAATGCTGGAGTCCCTCAGGTGTCTATCCTGGGCCGAACTCTCTTCCTGATCTACATCAATCATCTCCAAAAAACACATACCTAAATCATTCGTTGACATCTATGCTGATGACACGACAATCTACGGCAACACATCAAAGGCTGTAAATGACCAAGTTCTCTCTGATTCTCTCTACTCTTATCTTGAGCGATAGGTACAGTGGGGGAAGAGGTAGTTGGTTACTTTTAATGCATCTAAAACCAAGCTCCTATCTTTACATCATCAACGCTCTGATCCCATCTGGCATAAATTGAAGTGGATTGCTCTCCTCTAGGGGAGGCTTCATGTTTCGATAAGCTTCTGGGATTGACCTTTACTCCTGACCTGAAATGGAACACGTACATCAAGTCTGTTGCCGGGGTCGCTGTAAAAATGGTAGGATCCTTCTACCGCACCAGATATATCTCACTCCTGATGCAATTCTCTATCTATATAAAAGCCAACTACGTCCAAGGATGGAGTACTGCTGCCACATCTGGGCAGGAGCTGCTACAAATAGCCTATCCGGCATTGACAGAGTACAAAATAAACTTCGTGGCCTAGTGGGAGATGCTCTTTTCTCTTCCCTGAAACCTCTCTCCCACAGAAGAGACATTACGAGCATTCTTTGTTTTGTCGTTATTTCCATGGGAAGTCCTCGTCTGAGCTCCAATCTCTGGCCCCTCTCGTCAATCTTTCACGAAAAACACCCGTCTAACTGAAACAACTGTCAATAATTTTCCCTATTTTTGATCTGTGCCTTAATCAAAAAGTAGATTCCATGAGCAAAGTGTCTTTCTTATAAGTGCACGCCGTTGGAACTCTTTCCTGTTTGCCTGTTTCCCAGCTGACTACTTGGATATCTTCAAGTCCAACATAAACAAGTTCCTGATAAACAGTCTCCTTAAATAAGACACTTAATCAAATCTCCATTACTAACGATTATAACGATATTATCTCATTGACTACTGTATACGCAATAATCCTTATCCCCGAGTGGCTTCTGGGCCTTGATAAGTGGTGACTACCAGGTAAAAAATATATATATGCACATAAAGTTATGAACAGTGTATAAAGCTAAGCTGTACTGCGAGTATGTATATATTTATAATTACACAATAATTATTCTTTATACCTACAGACACTCGTCTGTAATGTTTACGCATTCATCAATGTAGGCGGTGACAATTGATGCCTGCCATGAGATCTGAATCCAGCCACGAAGACAACTTTAACAGGAACGAAGAAAATTAAGAACGAATAAACAACCGAATACATTAGGCAATCTAGTTATTATGTCTCAGACAGTGCCCGCCCTTACGTATTCTAAAATGGGTATGATAATTGTAATTTAACAATAATTAATCTTTTTGACTACAGACACTAGTATTTCGTGCTTACATACACACAAATATATATATATATATATATATATATATATATATATAATTTTAGCATCTAATAAGAAAAAACATTAAATCAGCCCCAAAAATCTCTTTCCCAATTAAACCCAAAACTAACTGTAATTTTAATAACAAACATCCTTGCACACTCAATAATGATTGTATCCATAAAGATGTTATATATTCATGCACAATTACTGAGCTTCTACGCAATCCTCCCATAACAGACACCAATATTTTGTCTTCAAGTTATCCTTCTTCTCATCCTCCATCTGATATAGTTACTAATCCAATACACCATTCGAGCAGCCCTTCCATCTACAATCATACAACTATTAATAATGATGATGATAATAATGATAATAATAATAATAATAATAATAATAATACTAATGAGAATAATAATATTTCTCCTAACAGCCATCCTAACACTAACAACACTCATTATCCCCTCCAAAATAGTCCTCATACAATCATTGTCCCACCATTTGTTGAACACTATGAACAAAATTCAAACTATTTAACTAATACAAATCAGCGAATTAATATAAATATCAGACCTCGAGCTTTTAATAAAGTACACATATATCGGCGCTACTTCAACATTAATTAAGAAAAGAATATCAAACCACATTTCTTTTTTTAACAACCATCATTCTAATAATAACCAAGGAACTTCTATAACCACTTTAATTAAAAAACTTAACTCTAATAATACCCCCTTCTCAATCAAATGGACTATCATAAAAAAAGTTAAGTCTTATACTCCAGGCTCTAAGTCATGTCGCCTCTGCATAACCGAAGCTATTACTATAATTATTTCCCCTCAAAATAGCAATATACTAAATTCTAAAAACGAACTGATCTCTTTCTGTAAACATAAATACAAATTTAATTATGGTAATTTTGAAAGCACATAATTATTACTTTAACCTTTCAGATAGATATATAATTTTTCTTTAACTTTATCGTTTTTTCTACATACTTTCTTAATACTTTATAACTTAATAATCCTTTATTTTAATTCTTTATTTCTTCTTTACTTGGCCGTTTTTTTATCTGCAATTTCTGTCTTAGTTTTTAAATATTCCTATCTATCTAATATATCAATTTACCCACACATTCATATCCTGTATGTATATTTACTTATATTTTACTATATGCATTTACTTACATACTTACTTATTTTGTCTTAATTTGCAGATACCGGCCATCCTATCCCCTTAAAAATGTATTTTTTATTTTATTTTTTATTTATTTGTTTTTTATTTATTATTTATTTTTAAATTTATTAATTTATTAATGTTTTTCCATTTAGTGTTTTTTAACAACTCTTGATGAGATTTTCTTAAGTAATAACCTGTACATTTCATTTGACCTATCTTTTGCCTTATATTTTTTCGCGTCTTTTAACATCTTTTTGTCTGGGTTGTTTTGACATTTGCTTTTCTATTTTATATTTAATTCTATCACCATTTAATTTTTTTCCTCTTCTTCTTCCCTGATCATCCTTATTTATATTATGTCTCGGCAGCCGTGTCAAACGCATATCTTATTTTTCTTTTATTAATATTATTGGATTTTCCCCCTTTTCCTTGTACATATTTCTGAATTATTCCATGGATTTTGGCCTTTTGGATTATTTTGGACCATCTTCCAATTACGGGATTTCCTTGAATTTTACCTGTGCAAATGGAAATTCAATTAACTTTCTTGGAGTTATATTTTTGGATTCTACCATCATTGGATTATTTACCTTTCACCAGACTATCCATTCACGTGTAATCACCTTTTTCTTTACCATATTCCCTCTGCTTCACTTTTTGTTATCGAGTAAGATCTTTGACTTACTTGCAGTTTCATCAAATACTTTGTATGCAAAACCCGATCCCGCATTTTGCTAAATCCTACCCTCTGATAAGGAGGAAAGTATTTCTTCGAAACTCCGCGGATTAAGGACTATCCATTTATCAAGTGTTTCCTTTTCAGATTAAATATGTTTTTAACTCCTTTTCAAAGTGTTTTTAACAGGTTTTATAAACTGTTTGCTCTTATATATACATAGGCATGGTATAATAAAATTGTGGGGTCTGCGTTCGCGCCTGGCCTCCATAGAATGGAAATAGGCACAAACTTTACTAAAGACTTTTCATATCTCTCTGCGTAAGTATACTTTGATAATTATGTTTCAGTTTGAAGAAATATGGTATAATAAAATTATTGGGTGTTCGTTCTGACCTCAATAGATTGGAAATATTTCACAAAGTTTAACAAGGTTGTTTAATATAGATCCCCAGAATATTGTGATAAGTGTTTCAGTGTAAACAGGTATGGTATAATAAATTATGGAGGTTATCTATTTTATTTTTACTATCATCATATTTTGCTTTGGTTTTGATACCCCCAAATTCGAAGATATCTCTTTACAACCCTTCCTTTTCATAACCTATCATACTTTCATAAATCAGAGTCCATTTTCTGTAGGCTGTTTTTGAACCCAGTCAACGACGGGTACTTTTGCTAGTATATATATATATATATATATATATATATATATATATATATATATATATATATATATATACATATATATTGAAACCGTTCAAAAGGCAAAATATACAAAAAAAATTTCTACTGAGTTTTTATTTAAATGACGTACGGCAGTTTAAAAATTAAATTTTGATCCATGTTTATTCAAAGAGTTAATTTGCTGGTGTAACACCGTTGACCGAGTACCACGTAACCTTAATTTTCCCAAACTGTAAACGGCACTTGAATTTCAGACTCCTTTGCGCTATTTACACCCAAATTGAAACCAACACATCGAGCCTAAATTCTACCTACATCATGATTACTTGGGAGGGGTAACCATTTATCAATATAAGGACGTCATTCACGGTTAAATATAAGGTGAGACAGGAGCAAACAGGGTGGAACTTTGGTAGAATTAGATCATCTAAATGGACGACTCGATTTTATTCACATTAGACTTGAAAACGTCCATGTTGTAGTCAGCCGGAAATCAATCAAACAGTATTACATTCCACAATCAGCTCTAGGAAAGATATTCTGCTCATGGAATGTTCGTTTAGTTTCGGGCGCAGATGGAAATTGAGGAAAGTTTTTGACAGTGTTTTAGCTAGGCAACTATCTTTTAATTACCGGACTTAAAATAAATGCAAACACCATTGAAGACCGGAGAATGACTCGACCTATATGTTGGTATGAAGGCATGAAAGACATGGCCTCATTCGAAAAAAACAAAAAAATAACAAACTTATCGGTGTCATGATAGGGAATATAAGTGGTTATTTTTATTTTGCTATTTTATTAGGTTCACTAGATACAACATATCATATGTCGTTTGTTCACAAAGTATACCGGCATTATAACCAACCCCAAGATCCATTGCTCTGTCTATGTCTGTTGGTATATATATATATATATATATATATATATATATATATATATATATATATATATATATTGTGTGTGTGTGTACGTGCGCATATGCGCGTATGTGTGTGTGTTTTTGTGTGTGTATGTGTGTGTGTATAAAAGTTTGCGCTCCTGTGTTTATTGTAGCGCGCTGAATGTGTATTATACCGCATTAGAATATCTTTCGTTCAAAACTAGGTGTGTCCAAGAATGAGCGACGTCAGGGGGACATCCAATAACACCGCTTTCTATTTATTTGATTTACTTTTATCTTTTATTTTTATTTGTTCTTTTTTTTTAATATAAAAGAAATGCGTGACTCGACGGGCCTTTGGCGGAACGTAATGCGAGTTTTTTTTTTTGTGTGTGTGTTTGTGTGTGTGTGTGTGTTTTATTTGTTTATTTGTTGAAGCACATTGACACCGAAACCAGAGTGAAAGATTTGAAATAGCATTTTTTGTTTAGATTTTCGTCTTATCATGGATCTTTTGCCTCGGAACGTGATCACAATCAGCCAGTGCATTACTTGTGTATAATTAATTTGCCATATATTTTTGGGATCCATCTAATGAAATAGTTAATAGAATTTCTATCTGAAATTTAATATAGTGTATTCTTTCAGGTTGTAAATATATATGAATATATTCTTTATTCTTTGATTACATAATTGTAATTCCCACGCGCATATATATATATATATATATATATATATATATATATATATATATATATATATATATATATACGAGGGGCGCGCAATAAGTAATGCCCCTGACCCACTTTCCATAGCAGTAGAACAACGAAACTTGGCACAGTTATTAGTCTTTCTCTACATAGGAACCACCCACAGTTATGCATTTCTCCCATCGTTTGATGCAGCTCTGGAGATCGTTTTTGTAGAACACCCCAGGTTGGTCCTCCGTGACTTCAGAAATCAAGACTGCATCATCTGGGAAACGCTTTCCTTTAAAAAACAATTTCATGGCTGGGAAGAGGTGAACGTCAAACGGTGCAAGGTCAGGAGAGTGCGGTGGATGGGGGAGGATTTCATAATCACACGCCCATGCTTCTGATCTGGCGATATGCGAGTTGTGGACCGGAGCGTTGTCCTGCAGGAGGAGGATATCTTTGCTGATCTTGCCCCGCCTCTTGATTTTGATAGCTTCCCTTAATTTCCTCAAAAGTGAAGCATAATAGGCTCTTGTAATTGTGGTACCCTTTGACAGGAAATCTGTCATCACTACTCGTCCTGATCCCAGAAGACTGTGAGCATAACCTTGCCAGCGGAGGGCTGCATCCTTGCCTTCTTTGGAGGTTGTGAGTCCAAGTGATTCCACTGCATTCACTGGGATTTGGTCTCTGGATCATAGTGATGGACCCAGGTTTCATCCTGTGTAATCAGTCTTTTGAAAAACTTTGATTCATCTTCTTAGCACATCTCCAAATATCCTCAAGCACTCGACG
>NC_136510.1:46613832-46731332 GCF_053919585.1 Euprymna scolopes | reverse complement strand
AAACACGATCGAGAAAATTTAAACCGTTTGTAATGTACGAATAAATTATTCCCGGTTCTAAACTCCACAAAGTAACCTTAGAGACATGAAGAAGTCAAAGGGTTGCTTCAAATTCATATAAAAATATACATGTTTGTCCACGCATTGCTGCTTTACACAATACTCTGCTGTGGCATATGTAAGCACTAGTAGCTGGAAGATCTGAACACGTAACGATGCAAAGATTACGAAATGAAAAACTGTAAAATCTAACATGCCAGTTTCTTGTAAAAACAACTTAGAACTATATCAAATTTGGAATTTAAACCCGTTAAAAATTAAATGTTTATATGCGCCTTCTTTAGAAAATGTGATAAATCTCAAAGAACTTTCGTATTATTTGGATTTTTCGGACTACTGTTCTCATATTGAGTGTCATTGTCACAACGTTTTGCTTGATGCTATGAACTTGTAGCTTGTTGAATTCGGAAATCTTTCTGTTTAACTCGGGAATCTGCATGGAATTTCGAACAGAATCCTTTATTTAATCAACAAGCATAACATTTTCTTGTCCTTTCAGACAGATATAGGAGTTCTAAGTAATTCGCAATTGTATTTTGAGTACATCTCGCATTGAGGACTGAACCGTCAACCTCCAGAAGAGTTTAACTTTACAACTGAATTAACCAAGTACTTTATCTACTATGTCACGTTCCTTCTGGGCCGAAACGCCGTGGTCCTGGATATAACCATAAACTATATCCGGTGGTGATGCCCCAGCTTGCGGGCTTTGCGGAGTGTGGAGCCACCCTTTAATTGCCATTGCTCCCCGGTCCACTCTGACCCGGACTGGTAGTACCTGTTAGGGTCCCAAGTATGCGTTAAATAGAAACCGACTTAAAAGAATAAATATACTCTATTAAAAAATTGCTCTTCAAAATAACTGGATTAAAATAAAATAACCTGAAAAGGGTTGATATGCCGTAAAACAAAAACAATCAACCAACCGACCAACCGAAACGTTGTGAAAGTATCGTCAAGATGAGAGCAATAGTCTGAAAAATCTAAATAATACAAATAATTTATCCTCATATCCACAATTCAGAAATGTAATCCAACACAGGCATCTGTCATCAGATTGCATTACGTTTTTGTTTTAAAATGTTACTGAACCATGTTTATTTTTGTTGTTACCAAGGAACCGATTTGAAAAATCCATTCTCGAATTCCATAAAAGAAACAACAAATCTTACTAAAATCTAAAAATCAAAGCAAATCACTCGCATATATTATGCATATTAAAGCGCCATCCTCTAAAACACCTCCACTAAAATAAACATGATAAAAAAGGTCTTGATTGGGAAAAATAGACTCGTTTGACAATGGTTAAAAGTCCTTAAACACTGACAAAACACTGTTAGATCGTCAAGTGACAAACAATATAATAGTGTAGAATAGACGTCTGTGTCGAACTACAACAGCTTGTAACTAATCTGTCAAGTAAACTGCAAAGGGTTCTCTATGAGTTCGCTTTTCTAACTCTCGGGTTCAACTGACAAGTACTACTTACGCCTTATTTAAATATACGTGAGTCGTAATCACTAGGACTGTGACAACAGCATATACTTTTCATTGTTTTGACTCTTGGGTATATATCCGTTAATATTTTATATATTTTTATATAGACGGTTGTGGTTTTCGGTTGATTAAGTGTGCTTAACTGTGTCGGATATATACCCGAGAGCCACAAGAATGAATAGAATATTCTGTTGTCATAGCCGTCATAATCACATATTCGAGCCATGTCTTAACACAAACAAACATTAAAATTTAACTTCGAATTCCTTCGATGTCACAGGAACCAATTCAATACTTACCTTTATGCAGGCCTATAGTTTACCAGGATGTCAAACTTGATCAGTTGTATATAATATAATTTATATTTGGTAATGAATACACTTTATTTTCAAAACATATTACTGTTATGCGATACGTAACAAGAATGCTAATTATTATTTAGATTGTGTTTATTGTGTTTGTTTCCGTTATTTTTTATCTTTAAATCGGCATGAAATAACTCCTTGTGAATTTGATAAATACTTAGTGTTTGTGACAGAGCTGATATTTACCAAGATAACTAGTTCACTATTGAACTGACTCAATGAATACGGGTTTGTGCTATAGCTATTTTAGCGACGGAAATGAATGTTCCGATAAGACACCCTTACCGAGTGTACAAAAAACAAGAGAATCACGCACCAGCCGCTTTTAATACAAAAAATAAAGACAGAAATATAAAAAAGTGCTCAACAATTTATGATAGTGCGATCTATAAACTATGAGAAAAAAGTAAGAATTTCAAACCGATTCGTTGAAACGGTACAATCAATGGATTAATTGTTATAAATACTAGTTTGACGAAACTTTGTAACTAAAAATTTGTTGCGTGAATCGACATTGAAACTTTTAGGTTGAGCTGTATGCATTAACTCATGTGTAATGGATTGTATGGTATGATGGACAGATTTAATGTGGAGATAGTCGATTGTTCAATCACTTAGCATAGAGAAGATTTCAAATTAAATTTAGGCCAGATTTTAATAACATTAGAACCTCATGTAAGGCAGGGTCCACGCCAAATTAATATTTTAAGAAGTGGTTTGAGATAAAAATAAATAAAGTTAAAAAGAATAGTTGTGGACATAAATGACAAGGTGAAAATATTCATTGTCCATGGCATCTATAGGTCGAAAAGCATGATCAACAAGAGCAAGAATCGAAATCGGAACCGGTTCACAGACATTTACGACAGAGCTGAAGCTTATTTAACAGGATGCCTTTCCGGTGCGGTACGGCATAATCACGTTGGCACACCGAAGTTAAGCAATGTTGGACCTAGTCAGTCCTAGATGGGTGACTATTTGGGAATACGAAGCGCTTCATGTGGGAGGACGTCGACACATCTTTGCAAGAACTGCAAAACCCTAATGTCATCATCTTCTCTGACCGGGGGTACACATGCGACTAGAGATTTCTTGTGAATTGAATATCCACATGAAATTCCTCCTTCGGGGAAGGCCGGTTCAATCCACATAGGATGAATGCCGATACTGATGGTTTGTCGCCAGAAAAACAAGCGAGAAGAAATAGAATTGGTGTGACACAACAGTCACAGGTAAGACACCGGTGTGCTTATTTGTAAATTAATTAGACTAAGAAATAAAAAAGATTATTTTATAACTAATAAATGTCTTCCGCTTTATACAAAGGAGGGAAATACGTAGACGAAAAGACAAGATGCGCTTCCTTTTTCAATAGAAACTTGTATGAAACAGTTAACGGGTTTATTCAACTGATGATATCTCAAAACAGACTCGTCTAGCTACACCCACTGTTTTCAGTTTATCATTCCTTTTCTATCTATCTAAAACCAAACAAAATTCCACGAGCAAAGTTTCTTGCCTAGAACTGCTTAGGCTTCTTTCCTACGAATAATGCCAATATCATTGTGCTGCTTCCTAGTTGACTACAACCTGATCGTCTTCAAGTCTAATGTCAACAAACGGTTGTTGAACCGTCCATTAAAATAATCAAATGCTGTTCACCCATTAACAATATTACCAATCAGTATGTTGTTCGTTGTCTCATTGTAAAGCTGTAACTCTGCTCACACTCAACATTGAATGGCCTTTTGTTATTGCGATATAAAACATGCGATTCAACAGTTAAATCAATAAAATATATTTTAAGTGAAAATCGCAGTCGTATGTTTCATCATGAACATGACAGCTTCCAAAGAAAAGGATCCGGGAGAAAATATCTTTATCGGGCCGACAAAAGACGATAATATTTCATAAGACTAAAATTATAATCCATATATTACGATTATTTACTGACTTCATTTTGTTTCGTTGGCATTAACTTACGCTGATTATTTGCTGAGAATTTGTTTAGTTTTTTTTTTAAGTATTTCTCACGCAGAGAGTTGCTGCGATGCTTGAAAATGTGATAACCGGAAGGCGTGAGGTCTGCAGAGTATGGCGGATGAGGCAGAGTTTCGTAACCCAATAAGTTCAACTTTTGAATGATCGCTTAAGCAACGTGCGATCAGGCATTGTCATATATGAGAATTGGGCTTTTTCTGTTGATTAATGCTGGGTATTGTTATCGAAGTTTTTAAAGGCATTTCGTCCATTTGTTGACAGTACTTATCCGCCGTAACTGTTTCGCCTGCCTTAAAAAAAACTGCAATGGATGAGACCGGTCGCAGACCACCACCCAGTAAGCATGACGTTCTTTTGATGCAATTCTGGCTTCGGAAAGTGTCGTGGAGCTTTGTCGGCATTTAACCACCGAGCTGAGCGTCGCCGGCTGTTGTAAAGAATAGGTAAAAAAAAACGGGTCATTCTTGTTGCATAAAATAAGGGAAGATGACACTTCATAACAGCGTTGCTTTTGGTGGTCGTTCACTTCGTGAGGTACACATTTATCAAGGTTTTCTCTTTCCATTCTCCAGTGCTGAGAAATCCTCGTATATGTTATGTCTAATTCAGAAGCATGTTCTCGATGAGTTATTCCTGAATTGGCTTCGACTAAGGATTCTTATAAATCGTTGTCAACATTCGATAGCCGATCACTACGCTCATCATCTTCAATACTCTAGTCGCCGCCACGAATTTTTTAAAAATTGTCAGTAGTGATTCCTGGGCCAAACTCTCTGTTGATATCTTTTCGGCCTAGTTTGAATTGAAATAAGAAAATTGTGCGAATGTACTTTTCAATCTTGCATTCAACGTTTTAAAATGATTTTAATTTAAATGATTATGTAGAATGAGAAACATCTTTAAAATGATGCATAATAAAGGTATTATAACGAAAACTTATTTGAAAATACATCATTTGAAATCAGAATTAAAAATTCCGCAATAACTTTCTTGTCAACCTAATACATTAACAATTACGTACAGTCTCAAGTGAGAAATAATATGTTGTGCTACTATCGATTGTCAGAGAAAGTTACTTCGTTTGTATGAGCCGTGTGGACGTCTTTGGAACGGATGATACGCCATGGCATTGACACAATTGTGCCAGATGTTACACACGGTACGACGATATATACATACTATTTAGATCAAGAGGTTAACATGACGTTTGTTACGTTTAATTGACCGGTCTTCTATTTGCGTTCTGGACATCGGACATAGGGTTTTCATTGTCATTTATTCTCTCCTGCGAATTAATCATCTGGGCTGGGATCTTTAATGTTGGTATTGAACGTTATATAAAATAAGCACATATTTTAATAAAAAATAGAAGTTTTTTTAATACCGAACAAGCATAAAAAAAATCAAAACGTTGAGCTAACACGACCTGTCCGTCGATAATGATCGGTTCCCAACAGAATTATAAATCTTCTCCTGTGACAAAAAAATAGAGAGATTGAGAGAATCAAAGAGAGGGGAAGGAGAACAAGAGATAGAGACCTCTATGCATGTATATGTACATATTTGGTTATTAAATTTTAACAGAGTATTCTAAACGCTAAACTTTAGGATGTACATATCAGTCAACATTGAACTGAAGATTTTTAATCCGGCTACTTTCGCCTTTTCTGAACAGCTCCGTGTGAATCTGCTTTTATTAAACATAAATTCTGAAGGCTCCATGTTTTATGACACTTATTTTGAACCGCGTTTGCTCCTCGAACGGACAAGAAAGGTCGAGTATAAGGCATTCAGATAACGTCCATATCATTGTGCCACGATAGAGAAAATGATTGCAAACAAAGGACAGAAAAATTAGGACCTCCGTCACTTATGAAAAACTACCGCTAGGAATCTGCGAATCGGAGATCAATGATTTCAAAGTATGTTTAATTCGAAACTGTTGGCGGTGGTACAGAGGGAAAAGGGGTCATGATGAAGCGCATTATATGTGACGTTATTGTTTTCTGTGCTTTTGTTGTATCTTTTCGAGCGATCTTAAATAACCCCCGTGTATTTAAGAAACAAACATTTACTGTTCTAGGATGTGCTATATGGTGTCGTAATACATTATATATATATATATATATATATATATATATATATAGAGAGAGAGAGAGAGAGAGAGAGAGAGAGAGAAGATGGAAAGAAAGAGTGTGAATATAGAAAACGAAATCGATCGTTTTTATCGTTAAGTTACTTTCATTTTATGTTATACATTTTATAGTAGGACAAGAAAGATCAGTTTTCGTCGTGAGACAGCATTTTACGTTAGGCGTCGATTTCCAGTGAAAGTCGAACCTGAGAGATGTAAAAGGATATAAAAAGTTATTGGCTAAAAATGTACATTCATTGCACGTAAGCTGGTTTCTTGCATTAAAACGTGTCTCCTCTCTTTCTATTGTGATCATCATATCAAGGTCAAAAGCTACTCGAGAATAAGGATTAATTAGACAACAATGATTGTCGACTGGAAGATGATTAACACTATTGGAATGCTAGTTTTGATCAATAATATAAAATGGGTTTAATTACTCACGGGGCGGTCAATGGCAAGTATGCATTGAATTGAAATAAAAAAACGACCAAGTTGTAAGCATCAAGGAATCCGTCCCGCGGTAATAAGTACCACAGACGAAAACTCGTACTCTAGACCACGGTTTGTGGAAATTCTGTCTATGGAGGATAAGTAAAGGCGTTTATTCGATGTGATAGTAAGATGAGATATTGCTGTAACAAAAAAAAACGTTCGATTTATTCAGTAAATAATATTGAAACTAAAGTCCCTGCTCATATATATATATATATATATATATATATATATATATATATATATATATATATATATATATATATATATATATATATCCAGGGTGACCTAAAACAAAACCGGGCCCCGTGTACACTTTATGCGATCTCTCCATTATTTATTTACCGATTGCCCTTATTTTACAGAACATGGCAGAATCAACGACCGTGAGTACACCAAGACCCCAGTGGGAGCTGGGACAAAGAATACACTGTGTTGAATTTTACTACAAGACATGCTCGTTTAAGAAAACCCAGGACAGTTTAATGCATCGGTTCGAATGTTAAAAGGCTCCTACCAAAAGCAGAATTCAGAACTGGGTGGACCACTTCGAGAAGTATGGCAGCGTGGAGAACCTCAACGCTGCCAGAGAGAACCGTCCAAGCCACTCGGGGCGTCCCTAGAAGCGAACAGCCGAGCTGGTCGAAAGAGTGAGAGAGTCTCTTCAGCAGAGTCCGAAACGCTCTGTGCATAAGCGAAGTCCGTTCCTTGGTATGTCCCGTGAGACTTGCAGGAGAGTGCTGGTGAACGATATCAGGGCTTACCCATAGAGAATACAGACGCTGCATACCCGTACAGTCTCAGACAAGAAGCAGAGGAGGGCTATGGCAGTGAAGATGCTCGAGAAGATCGAGGAGACACCAAGTTTCCTTAACCTCCTTTGGACCTAAGATGAAGCCCACGTTCATCTTGATGGAAAGGCGAACTCCAAGACAAATGTATTCTGGGGGTCCTTCAGACCCAATGAAGTAGCCTCCAAGCCCCTGCACTCTCCTAAGTGCACGGTGTGGGCTGCAATCTCGGTCAGAAGCATCATCGGACCAATCTTCATTGAAGAATCTGGCGCAGCAGTGGCAGTCACCAAGGAGCGGTATGTGGAGGTCCTGAGAGTGAGCTCTAGACCATCTACCCGTCGCTCATGAGCAAGTTCTGGTTCCAACAGGACGGAGCAAGTTCTCACACCTCAAACCTGTCCCGAGATTGGCTGAAAGAGAACTTCGGAGGCCGAGTGATCAGTCTCAAGATTTGAGTGGGCACTCCATAGCCCGGACCTAAGCTCCCCAGATTTTTTTTTCTTTTGGGCTATCTTAAGGACAGAGTCTACACAAGGAAAACCAGAACCATCACGGAGCTCAAGGAAGCCATCAGAGAGGAGATGAGAGCCATTACCAATTCGGTCTGTAAGAATGTCATGGACAACTTCGTGCTGCGCCTCAAGAAATGCACGGAGCTAAATGGAGGACATCTAGAATATATGCTGTAGAACGGAGAAAGAAAGGTCAAAGACTCTAGTGTTTTGATGTGATGTTTTTAATATAATAAACTAGTTATGACCAAATTTTCATTTCATTCGGACAAAACACTAAAAAACGGGGCCTAATTAGAGTTGGGGCCCGTTTTTAGGGGGCACCTATATATATATATATATATATATATATATATATATATATATATATATGTACTAGTGTTGAGACGATTACTCGGAATCGGAAATATCAGAAAATTTGGGGATATTGGAATCGGTATCGGAATCGTATTGTAATCGGAAGTATTGGTGCCTAGTTTTCGATGACAAAACGATTCTTTTAATTGTCTTTTTTTTTGTTTGATTTTGCTTGAAGTAAAATATTCCATTGATACTAATAATGATTAAATGATAAATATTTATTGATTTTAAATTACCAGCGAAGCTGAAATCTATAGATCATCCTACACGATTGTATTTTGACGTTTAGGAAAATATCTGCATATTTAACAAGTGTTCGCCGCATATCTGAATACCTGTTATGTATAAATTTCGAATGTTTCGACGAAAATCGGGGGAAATGACAATCTTAGTTAAATAATTAAAAGTTTTTATAAAAATCGGAATCGGTATTGGTGAAAGTATCGGGATCGAAAATTTAGCACGGAAACGGTAATTGTATCGGAATCGGGAAAAATATTGGAATCGTCCCATCACTGATATATACCCGAGGATAAAAGTTAATGACTTCGCTAGGTAGATGGTGAAACAAAATACTTTACGAATTTGAGACGATGGTTGAAACTGATAATATATATATACAAATTGCTGGTTGAAATAAACGCTAATGCGTTGCAAATTAAAAGAAATGAATAAAAAATACAACATCCTTCTTCCACAAACGGTAAAAATAATTCACGTGAACTCTTTCGAACATTGTTGAAAGTAATGAATACAACCTAAAATAAATATTTCAAGTTTTTTCAACGTCTTTCATGTTTATTTCATTTGTAGGGAATCAAGAACGGGGGTACCGCTTCGAATATAAATAATGAAATACAAAGTTTTTATGCTTCATATAACAATCATAACATTGGCATTTCTATTCCAGAAGCATGAATGGATATCTTAACACTATATATATATATATATATATATATATATATATATATATATATATATATATATATATATATATATATATATATATATACATGGAGGGAGGATAAAGTCGTTGCCCTAAAGAAAAAAAACACTACAGCTTTATTTTAAATCTTTTATTGAAAAAATCAATTCAGGTAACTTGATTATGTAGTAGAGCTAACATCTATTCAATGTAGCCGTCTACAGCCTCAGTCACCGCTCCGATACGGTTCAGAACTGGGAACGTGCCTTTTCCGCAAGCGCCGGCGGGAACTCGACGAATATTCGGCGGATGGCGGCGGTCAGGTTGGCTTTGGTGTTGTGGGAGATTATGTTAGTGATGTTCCCGGCATATGACCAAACGAAGTAGTTTAGCGAGTTCGGGTTGGGGGAGGAGGGGCCAGTGTGAGAATGGTACATAGTCGAGCACGCCTTCTGAAGTCAAGTCAGGGTCTCTTTGGACTTGTGAGCCGGCGCCGAGTCCTGCTGCCACACCCAGGGTCTACCAGCGGCCATCTGATTGCACCAGGGGATCGCCACAATCTAAAGCACATCCAAGTACACCTTGGTCTTGATTTTCAAACCGACTTCGAAGACGTCAAGTGGCAGGATGTGGCCCTCACTTGAAACCACACCAAAAATTATAACCATGGCCGGAAACTTTGTTTTCATCGCTCTGGGCACATCTTTGTTATTCGTGGCAATCCAGTGATGCATTTTAATGGTGATGGCAATGGTCCTGTTGTTATACCTTGGATCGGTAGACAGCATGACTTTTACGGCGGCGAATCTCTGATCACGCTCGTTGAACATTGTGTCACTTTCAGGCATGATAGAATGCTCCCATCGCTCTTGGGATTTGTACACAACTGGCTAACTAGTAGATGGTCTGCAATAAAAAAAAAAGAAAAAGAAAACCGGTTTTCATTCAACAGAAAATGGAATCATGTCTTTTTTATATAGCGACAATTTTATCGTTCCACCCTATATATACGTAGATAGCTATCTGATGGAATGAAAGGAAATAAAAACACGAGCTTAAAATAACACTTCAATCCATTGGAACGTTAGTAGCGTTTATAAAGAAAACATGTCGCGATGATCATATTTCCAGAACAAAAAATATTGTTTTTAGAAAAGATCAAAGATCATACCAAAATACAAACATAAAATAGGCTTCTTACATCATTCATTATTACCACTTATTACATCACTTTCCTAAGGATTAGAGTGAACATTTACACTCGCACTGTTACATTCAATTTGAGTTGAAAGTCTATTAGTGTTATTTGGATTCTTCGGTTTACTGATCTCATCTTGGGTGTTATTTTCACAACGCTTCGACCGATCGAACTTCTGATCTACTGTAGGCGTATTATTTCGAATTCGGGAATCTTTCTTTCGAGTTCGGGAATATGCACGTGTATTCGAACGGAACCTTTTATGCGATCAACAAGGTCAGTATGTTTTCGTTCCATCTGGGATTAGCAATTGTATTTTAAGTAACGCTCGCACTGAGGATTGAACTTTCAACCTCCCAAAGAGTGTAATTTACAACTGAATTGTAACAAGTACTTTATCCGTTACGAAACAGTTTCGCACTGGATAAAGTAATCTAAAGTTTATGTCGAATTGGACATTTTTCTATCAGATTCAAGAATCTACACGAAATATCGAAAATAACACCAAAGACAAGATGAATATTTGAAATGATCCAAATACGAATTATGCATTCTCATATAGAAGATTCAGAAAAAACAATGTCATGGTTAATTCTCTAACTTCCGACGGTCTATTAATCCTCTCTCTTATTTTATCTTTCAGCGCTTCTATTCCATAAGCGATGTTTCTGACAAGGGAGAAACTATTGCTGCTTCCTGGACCGACTTTTGTTTAGAATGAGTGGTATGCTGATTTTCAATCCTCTCGTAATATTCATCATCATTCAACAGTCAAACTATTTATCTCATAAAATCATTTTATTTTTATAAACTCTTTTCTTCTGCATCATTTCATTATGCCGCCACTTTTTGCTTTTATTCTTCTTTCTCCTCTTAACGATAATCATTATCCCCACTTCAGTAAAAGTTTAAAAAAAATGATTGTTTTCTCCCATTCTTTTTACTTATTGTTATATACTTTACCTCGTCGTTTCCGTAATTTTTCACTACACCAAGCAATAAATTTATGAATGTATATATATATATATATATATATATATATATATATATATATATATAAAAGTGAAATTGTCTGTGTGTGTGTGTCTATGTGTGTACATTTCCCTACCAAACTACTCTTGCAATTTTCAGTCTACAGACTTGAAATTTAGCATAAAAGAGTATTGAGATTTGGAGAAATCTTTTTAATGGGTTTTCGGCCAGAAATTTGACTGTCAAAAGGTCAAAGTTAAATGATTTGACCTTTGAAAACTCCTCCACCAATTTTAGGTAAAAACACTTGAAATTTTAGATGTTGGTTATTTGGACATGAATCAAACTCGTTGATTTAAGCCCAAAACAATATATGTTATGAGGTCAAAATTGGGTCGAAGTTATAAAAAATTGAACCTATATGGTCTCTACCAAATTACTCAGCCAATTTTTGGTCTAAACATTTGAAATTTTACATAAAGTATATTCAGACATAAGACAAGCTTTTTAATCCGTGTTTGATCTAAATTTGGCTACTACGTGGTCAAAATTCAAAAGATTTGACTTTTGCGGTCTCTAGCATCTTTTCATCTAATTTTGGGTCAAAACACTTAAAATTTTAGATGTAGGTTACCTGGACATGAGTCAAACTTTTTAACATATATATATATATATATATATATATATATATATATATATATATATATATATATATGTTAAAAAGTTTGACTCATATATATATATGCACATAAAGTTATGATCAGTACATAAGACCCGAGCAATGCCGGGCTGAACTGCTAGTTCTGTATAAAAGAAGACTATTTCGTTTAAACAATTTCTCCCACCAGGTAAGCTAAACAAGAGTTCACATAATTACCATCCATTTAAACTACAACTTAGTTTGTTTTTACTTATTATAAATCAAGTATGTATATGTATATGGGACAAGTAATTTAGCTAATATTTGTATGGACGTTTTCATTTTGTAATTTTATTTTTGTAGAATATACAACAAAAAATAGAAAATAAAGGAGAGATAAAGAGAGGGTGATGAAAAGTGATAGAAAGAAAGAGAAAGAAGTAGGAAAAAAGAAAAACGAGAGGAAGGATAAAAGAAAAAGATAGAAATACGCATATAACGAGAGAAAAAGAGAGAAAGGGAGAGGAGATAGAAAAGTCGAGAAAGAGAGATGTAAAAGGGAAAACGACACTCATCCTATTTCTACCACTTCGTTTTACATTGTTTTGTGCGAATTCTACACACGGGTATTTAAGACCATTGGGCCGCTTAAATAAACTGTGTCATCCTATTATTGTACGGCGAAATATAATCTATGGCCCCGTTTTGTTTTTTTGTTTTTTTGTTTTTTTTATCATTCCAGTTATTTCTTTAGATTTTTCCTTAGCAAAGGGGAACCGATAGTTAATGAGCATTAGCTAAAGTATTTGCAAAGTGGAAAACTAAATGCGAGGCGCCATCTTGAAGTATCTGTCTTGTATCGACTCTCTAAAAATAAGTTCTGAGATGCTCCGAGTTTCCGCCGGGAATGAACAGCGATTACGATACAAACGTTTTTCTCGTCGTTATCATGTTTGCCGTTATTTTTTATTGCTCCTCTTAGAAAGTCATTCAGCTATAATTAGTAATAAGTACGAATCTGAAAATGCTATAAAATCTAGAAAGAATAGAATGAAAGGTATGCGTGTGAAAAAAAAATTAAGCGAACATATGTATCAAAGCTTCATATAAGAAGCGTAGAAAACTGAAGGCTGATAGGAAGGTTACTATTAAGTGTAAATAAGTGAAGGTAGAATAAACACATTAAAATAATTATTATTATCGTCTGCTCATCTAATAACATCTTAAGATAATACGTTATTTGAAAAGAATTTGAATGTCTACTAGACACCATCCTCCCGAGTTTAAGGTTTGTCTGTACAAGTGTTTGTGAGAATAACTCAGCATGACGATACTACTCTCCTCTATAAGTAAGCCTTTATTCAAATTACCGGAAGGGCACAAGCGAATGGGTCGGGCTCACTTGCGGTGAAAAGCAAACCTGGACCATTCGATTACAAATCAAGTCTACTAATTAACTACACCTATCTCACCCAAAATTGACGATTTAGTTTCACCCAAACGGCTATGAAACGAACAAGCCGATAAGTGATTCGTTTTTTTTTGTTTTTTTTTTGTAATACACTGCTTTGATAACGGGTCTCGCGTTATTGCATTTTCGTATCGTGGCGTGTCGACTCGGAGAGATTGTTCGGTCCTGCTTGGGAACGTGTGTCGATTCAACGGTATTTGTTTGTGGTGTGACGGGTCGATTCAGCAGTGGTGTTCGAAATTGCTTCGATGATTTTGTTAAGTACCATGCCGTCATTTGTGAAAACACACACACACACATATATATATTATAAAGAAGTGAACCATCGCGTAAATTAAATCAACTAAAATAAGATGGAAAACGGGGCGAGGAAAAGAAAAAAGCAAAAAGAAATAAAATAATGGGGCAAGTTATATGTACAATTCAATAAAATAAATAAGTCGATTAAAAACAAGATCGTTAAAATACACCCGGAGCTAATTTTCTTTTCCTCACCCCGTTTACCATCTTATTTTAGTTGATTGAATTTACGCGATGGTTCACTTCTTTATAATTATTCTAAAATTTTGCCAATCGAATAAAGTTTTATATATATATATATATATATATATATATATATATATATATATATATATATATATATATATGGCGCTCTCTCTCTCCCTCATATAGCGACACATACGACGGACGATTCAAATATAATGTCTCCTATTTTTTTTTATTATTATTATAGATTTTTTTAAAATAAAGAAGTTTAAATGAATTGACATCTGCTCCTTTATAACTTATAGTAAAAAATATTCAGGAAAAAAAAACACAATATCTTGTGTGTTGAATTTTAATTGAAAAACATATTTTATTAAAATTAATTATTGTTGGCTTTAAAGGGTAAAAAACGAATTTGCTAAAAAATTGTTTTAAATTCGTCGTAGTTGTTTTATTTTATTTTTTTATTCCTTTTATTTTTTATGTGTTTTAAAAATGTTAAACACCGTGGAATTTTCACGGGTTCTGTTAGTATATATTAATATTATTCCATTCATGCGTAATCTATATATTGTCTTTGTAGAGAATTCTTTCACAAATGCTAAAAAATAAATACTTATTAAAATAATAATACGTAACATTTACTCATCTGAAAACAGCTGCTGGACAACAATGTATTGGAAATAATTTGAATGCCTACTAGACAAGATCTTCGAGTGTCTAAAGTATGTCTGTACAAGCGTATATCAGGAAATTTTGGCAATTTGATACTACTTTTCCCTATAAGTAAAGCGTGATTAATATTCAAAATAACATCTATAATATAAATCTCACATGTCTGTTTAAATGTATGTATGTGTGCCTAATAATTTCGACAGAGGCTATGGATTTTCATGAGATCGGTATCATTTTGAAGCACGACATCTCGGACGACAAATATCGAAAAATTAGCAAAAACATTAATTCCGTCACCCTCAACTCGGCATTTTTCTACAAGGAGGGACGATTTTTTTTTGCGAGCCATTTTTGCAAGTCATCGTATCAGTTAGATTGACTTTGCCTAAATTTAACGTTCCGAACTTCCAGTCGCGCCATAGAGCAGCGGTAAGACGTCAGATTTTTTATCACTTTCTTTTCCACCTTCGTGTCGCGGGTTCGACCCTGCCTGCCTACTGCTTTTTTTTTTTTGCTCAACAAACACCTAAAACACCCTGCAAGGCCAGGAACCCCCAGGCTAGTACTATTCAAAACCTACATAAAATCACTTGAGTATGGCTATGCACTGTCTAATACGAGGATTGGTGCAACTTCTCCAAGTGATGTTACTCTAATAACAGAACTAAGTTAGATACCCCACCGGACTAGATAATCTCCTAAAATTCAGCAAGACCAAAGAAACATAATAAAAATATACTAAATATAAGATTTTTAATCGAGAAGAGAAAATTTGATGTTCTTCACTTGTTTATAAACTCAAAATTAGATAAGAGCAATAGAAACACTTGAATAATTATGTATGTCATGCAGAAATGAAGGATCATTCAAATTTCTGAGAATTTACACTGAAATAAAATGAAAAATATTAATATCATTCCGTTTATTCATACTCTATGGAATATGCAAATAATTGTCTGCATAGTTGTGGTTGCACCCAATCGAGGATGTGCCTTGAGCACTATGTCCTACAGAGTGTGGCCGTTGTGTCAACTTCTGCTGTTCATGGTTGAGTTAATTGTTCTGGGTCGTCCAAGGAAGTTCACTTTCTGAGTCTTTCTCATCGCTCTTTGTGAAGGGGTTGTATTATGGATAATTGCCTGATGTGCCCCGAATGGATAATCCCATCAGAGCTACTGAGAGATTTGCGATGATACAGAAGTCTACATTTTGTGCGCTGGTCTATTATTACCTAACCTCCGGCCTTATACCACATTTTCCCACAGTAAGATACTTAAATATAATTTATACATTGCCTTAATCACATCTGATGACCAAAACGAATATATTCTATTACAGTTTAGGTGGGTCTGTCAATCTTAATGAGTATTATACATTTACTAATCTGCTGTATTTTTATGGAAATTGCTCCAGACAAGACTTCAAGCCACTTAATGTAAGAAGCTTACAAGAGCAAATAAAAAAGATTATTGCAAAAACAAGAGATGTCTATTGGTCTTAGTATTGAAATGATCAAACCTATAAGTAGGAGGAAAACAATCAGCAGGAAGAAAGTTACACAAAACTGCAACTGTTGGAAAGACGTAACTGGAATAAGACGTTGTATTATAATGAGGTATCAACACAGCAAAATCATGGCAAATAATACACTAATAAGTTAAACAAGCTGAAGCAAAGAAAACAGTAAATACATCAGAATTTTTAAAGAATGCGTGCCAGAATAGCATTTATAGTAAAGAATGAAACAAGCAGCATCACATATGTGAAAGATATATGTTGCAGAGACGAAAGTTTGGCGCCAATAAATATACATCTACGTTTCTGTATCTTAATAAAAACGGTGATTCACTACAACTAAATACGTAATGTAATACGATAGCATTCATAAATGAACGGCTCCAAACATAGTAATGTAATTTGGGCCCAACCAGCTGAGGGAGGTTACGGAGATTTTGATTTTTTGCAGGTGAACTGGTAGTTGAAGAGATGGTCAGTCCGAACCAGCTAGTGTGAGATATCGCTCAACATCGATTATTGAGTACATAATGAGATGTGAAACCGATCACCGATGGTTCAAAGACGGACGAGGGGTATGTAAACGGGTTAAACTCAACCATTTTCGTTGGGAGCTGGGTGAGCTAAGGGAGCGAATATGACCAACTAGTTACGATGGTAAGAGATTACCTCAGAAGAGGGGTTAAGGGGAGTTGAATTAGAGCTATGGTTGAAAATTCCTCCAAAAGGGGCCAGCAAGAGATGAATTAGAGCCTTTTTACTTTAATGGCAGATCCTGAAGAATAGCAGGTGACCTTGCTCGTTGGAAAGAGAGATAGGTTGTTCACAGATGTGAAATACATTTTCTTTGTAACGGAAAAAACAAAGTCGAAAATATTAAACAATATTTCTATGAAAATGATTAATTGGAAGTATCTAGCCATTGTTTGGTCTAGTGGTGTTTTGAAGTTCAAAGGTCACAGCCGAGAGTGTCGATGGGACATTTTGTTCTCTGGAAAATTACTTAATTAGCTTGTAACCGGGAAATGGCTAATCATCAAATGAGGGCGAACCAGATTATGACGCATTAGACAGGGATAGGCTAAAGGCGAATCCCAGGTCTCGCCAGACGCCACCCATTCCTCCCATATATAAGGCGCTGCAGAGTAAGAAAGATCAGTGATGAGTTCAAGTTTTGAAGAGTTTGGGATCTTTGAGGAGAGGAGCACTTCAAGGTCTTCCAGATAGCTTTTTCCTAAGTGCTGAACATGTAGCTCTGAAACTTGCAACCCATAGCTTTATTGATTTTCTATCTTGAACAGCATCATGCCGTCCTGACTTATAATGAACTCGGAAAGCCTTCCGTGTTGCGGCTACAGATTCACCATTCTTCAAAAACATTTTTACAGCAAAGGCACGATGTGCATCAGTCCAAACCGTTATGTTTCATGAGAGTACCCGAAAACAGACAATTCATTAGCAATATATATTTGAAAGTTTAAAATGTGTAAGGTATTTTTGCCGCACCTAGCACCCTATATAAATTAAGAAAGAAAGAAAATGCCGATATAAAAAAATATACTAATATATATATATATATATATATATATATATATATATATACAGAGAGAGAGAGAGAGAGAGAGAGAGAGAGATTTATTCATTTTTTCAGTAAAGGTATACATAAATTAGGGATGTAAAGTAAGTGAGAACTTTTTATATCATGGTATTTCGAAGCATAATGCTTCTTATCAAAAAAGAGGGGAGATGTTACGTGACATAATAGGAACGCTACGTCTCGCGGTAGTTATATTAGGGGTGAAATAAAACATTGAGGCTATTTGGGGAACAACATTGATCTCTGTGATATAGGAGGTGTATATCTTTTATTATATAATGCAGGTAGGTGTATAACATATCTGTCATATTGGGTGTAATGTATGTGTACATTATGTGTGATAAAACTCTCGGGGAGTATATAGGGTAAGTTAATTGAAAGAAGGTGTGTATTTCATCATATGTATTAATGGGTTATAGCTAATTAAAGGGTTTTACATTAAATAGGGAGTTATGCTATGCCTGTATATTTTAGAGGGGGTATGTGAAATTATAACAGTATTTAAATGAAATATAAATCATTAGGAATGATAGGAAGATTATAATTCCCTTAAAATGTATCCCCTCACAATTATCCCCTAACATTTATCATCTTACTATTATTATGATCAATGCAAGAAAACAATTTTTCTTGCGTGAGCAACATTGTATGTTCTTCCATTTGTCTATAGTGTTATGTAAAAAATAACTTTGCATGTGTGTAAGTTCGTTTTCTATAAACTCAGTAATGGTTGGGCCGATCTTTACAAAATTTCACACAATTTACTTCATGTGTTTGGCAGGGTTCTTAGATAGATTTTTATCGAAATGTTTTTAGATAATATCAATAATAAAACTTTTAGAATGAACTTGTGATATTAGGCTATATATAGTAGTAACTCTGATCAAAATCGCCTGTTCCCTTTTTCATCAGATTTTTTCGATTATCGATCCTTTTCTAGGACATTCCGATACAAAACTTTACTAATAACACTGTTTGATACATATAGTATATTTGTGTGGAATTTCACAGAAATTGGCGCAGCCGTATCTGATTACTTAGGGAACGAACACACAAACGCACAAAGTCCCTTTTCTAAGTACATAGATAAAAGTAGATAGAAAGATATTATGTAACAATACATGTATATGTATATACTGCCTATCGCAGTGACTTATTCCACAATATATTGTAGTTTACATTGCACTGTAGAGAATCCACTGCTAGTTTTATAATTTTTTTTTCTTATATATAACGGGTTGAATTAAAGTGTTAAATGAGAAAATAATGTATCATGGCCCAGTTGTTCTCTAAATAGAAATATTCATATCAAACGCACCCCAGTCATATCAAAGAACAAATTGTTGATTTGTGTCGGCCCTTTCTGCTTGCGTGTGATAATAAAACTCCTCAAATGCACTTGTGATATTAAGCTGTACAAGGTGTTAATTTTGGTCAAAATGCACTGTTTCTCTTTCGGTGAAGTATTTCGATTATCGTGATTTATTGGAGACATTCCGAAACAAAACCTATGTAAGAACACTGCCATGCACATGAGAGCCTTCGTATTAAATTTCCTAAAAACCAGCCTAGCCGTTTTCGAGTCCATAGGAAACGAGCTCATACACACAGACGAAGTTCCTTATATATATATATATATATATATATATATATATATATATATATATATATATATATAAGACATTAAGAGATTATAGATAGATATATATAAATACCCGTTCACATACACCTTTCACGATAAAGCTGGAACCCAGAATTAGATAGAATCGAGCAATTGCATCGACAACGGACAACGCCAGACACAAAGTGTGTTTCGATGTACTGCATCTCATCAGTGACGTGCTCCGACATAGGCTCGAATCCAAGTCGTCGCACTCATGAAGTATGCAATACTGACGACCTAACCATATGAACCACGGCGCAATCTATTGGCTATGCCTCTATTTTTAAATTCTTATATTTTTTATCCAGTTCTACATTCTACGATGTGACAAGCAACGCGTTCTATACAACTAAAATAGTTACTGCTGGTATGCAGGAGGTAGATATCACATCTACAAACATTAACTGAAATTAGCCGACTCCCCAGACACGATTTCGGAACAACCTATTTGTTGAGGGACATCACGTCCCTACGAAGGATGGCCCGCTTTGTCTACACATCTTAGACATGAAGAGGAGATTATAAATCATGAAAGGTGTGTGTGAACGGTTATATATGTATATATATATATGTGTGTGTGTGTGTGTGTGTGTGTATACACTTTCTAAATCCAAAATATATATGCTTATATTTTTTTCTTTCATAATATTTTATTTTGTCCCATACGTGTTTCGTTGTATGGCGTACGAACACCAAACAACTCATCAGAGACAGTTATTTTATTCTCCAAAAATAAACAGTTCTTAACATTTTTATGTGTGTGTTTTTACTGGAATAAAACGTATAAAGCAAGTGAAAATGAGTGGGCATTATTAGAAGCCATATGATTCATAAAAAAAACTTACTCATTCAAGATATAATAATTTGGATGTTACAGGAGAGAAGACTAAAATACGTTTTAGTCCCGCGAGGACTCTTTAATGTTTACGGTACCATGTTTAATCTTATATATATATATATATATATATATATATATATATATATATATATATATATATATATATATATATATATATATATATATTCATTGATGTATTGCAATAAAAATAAAAACGATTTTAGGCGCGATTTTTTGGGTGCCGAACAATAGAAGGTAGATAACTCCACCCAAGCAAAGTATTTTAATGTATGTTATTTTACGCCATCGGAAATAAACTTGCTTTCTTCTTTCAAATTCCCACCTTGTATTATTGGGTGCATCGTCAAGGGAATGCATTAATATGAGGAAAGAAACGCAAAGGGGACTCAAACGCCAGCGACATTTGGTTTTAATATACTTTAATGACAAACGATGTTCAGCGTAGATTGTATATCGTGAGGGCTGCACGCATCACTAAACGGCCAGCATTTTTATGGAATGACAATGATACTTTTACTCTTTCGCCGATGATTTTAGTTGTTCCTTTTATGCAATTTTTTTTTTATTAAAATTCCGCAAATATATCGAAGGTAGTCTACCGATTTTTTTTGTCGACTTTCAATTTTGGCTAAATTTAGCTCGCCTGAGAATACCTTTTCAGGTTAACTAATTATAATTATAAAATAATGTGTTTCATAGGTAATGATTTATTTGCTTTTGTCGTAAATTTCCTTTCATACCCCTAATTATTGATTATTTATTCCCTCCCTTTTTATCGCTTATGTTACAATATATATATATATATATATATATATATATATATATATATATTTAAAAGCGAAGTGGGGCATTTTGTTTTAAAACCTTATAAAAAAAGATCGACTAAAATGTTAAAAGAAACAGGATCGACTAAAAGTAAGAAAAATAAATTGAAAAGGAAGAAAATCGACTAAAAGGGGGATAAAGAGAAAAAAAGTGGGGCATTCCCCCCTCATAGAAATTACTTCATGCCAACATTACTTCATTCACACATTTACTTCTGAAAACAGTTGGCGAAAAGTACTTCAAGTTTCTTCACCGTTCCCCCATTTCTTTTCGCTTTCTCCCCCTTTTAGTCGATCTTCTTGCTTTTCAATTTATTTTTCTTACTTTTAGTCGATTCTGTTGTACTTCGAATTTAATATATGTATATGTATATATATATATATATATATATATATATATACTAACAAAAGTACCCGTCGTTGACTGGGTTCACAACAGCCTACAGATAATGGACTCTGATTTATGAAAGTATGATAGGTTATGAAAAGGAAGAGTTGTAAAGAGATAGCTTCGAATTTGGGGTTATCAAAACCAAAGCAAAATATGATGAAAGTAAAAATAAAATAGATAAACCCCATAATTTATTATACCATACCTGTTCACACTGAAACACTTATCACAATATTCTGTGGATCTATATTAAAAAAAAAACTTGTTAAACTTTGTGGCATATTTCCATTCTATGGAGGTCAGGTGCGAACGAATACCCAATAATTTTATGATACCATATTTCTTCAAACAAACATAATTCTCAAAGTATACTTACGCAGATAGATATAAAAAGTCTTTATTAAAGTGTGTGCCTATTTCCATTCTATGGAGGCCATGCGCGATCGCAGACATCACAATTTTATTATACCATCCGTATTTAAGTTAAAACATACTTATCAAAGTATTCTTATATACATCTATATCGAAAACACTTGTAAACGTTTTTTTTTAATTTTTACATTTTTTATTTCCATACTTTGTGGACCAGGTGCGAACGCAGACCCCAGACTTTTAATGAACCACTGTTCTAACAGATCAAACATACCCATTCCTGTGTCTCAATACATTTTCAATCATTATATGTAATCAGTATTTTACAATAACCATATAGGAGCCTATTCGTGACCAGACACACACATACACATCCAGCTTTATATATATATATATATACATATATATATATATATATAAACATTTTGTATTATTTGGTTTCTCTTTTGTACACGTCACTTTATTTGGAATTTAACATCTCTTATTTCTGTGCATTTCGTATTTCTGTGCATTTCGTATTTGGTTCGGTATTTATTGTATTCAGACTTATGCTAGGGTATTAAAACCATATATGCTGGGTTTTTTATTGTACATGTCGGGCGATGAATATGGAACTTCTTCGTTTTTTATTTACAAAAAACATTGACAACTATTTACTTTTTTATTCAAAAACATTACTATTGTTTTAACAATTCTGGTGTTTATATATATATATATATATATATCAGCAAACGAAGCAAAAAATAAATAACACACTTCTTGTACTATTATTAAATATCACATTGTTATATAAAATAATTTATTGCATCATTATATTCGTGTTGAAACTAAATTAATTATTTTTATTTAAATATTTGTTTTTTATTTGATTCTACAAGAATTTTTTTTAATAAGTAAGTTTTGGGGGTTTCGTGTTTGCGTTATTCTTGGATATATTCATTACTGAGACATTTCAATTCATTAAATACGGCTGATTACATTTGAACATCAATATTTCAGCATTAGTTTTTTTCTTAAAAGTAAATAGGTAAAATAAACATATTTATTGGATTAAAACAGTAAAAACACTTTTCCTCTTCTATCATCTTTAGCAAATGCCATCAATCTCCCACTTATTTTGTTGGTTTATTCTTTAAAATAAAAATTTACATTTTTTCAAAGCGAATTATTCTCGATAATACACTATACTTACATACAAAAATTAGATCGACTAAAAAAATTTCATACGATATACATCTCAATATTAAAATTAAACCCGTATGTTTCCACAACAGTAAACCTAAGATATCCACAAGTATTGAGAACATAAACATAAGAAATAGACATTTTGCCTCTTTTGTGTTTGTATTACACTTAGACAAACACAGCAACGCGTGGCCGAGTACAGCTTGTATTTTAATAACTAAAACTTCAATTACAATTAAAAACGGTTCTTCTTAAGATGCATCCATTAAACATGTACATCTATCAACATTATATTTTAAATTTAAAAGTGAGAAATCAAAGAACCTGGAAATTTTTAAATAACACAAAAAAAAACTTTAAATCTAACGAGAAATGCAGGCGCATATCCAGAGTAATTATTGCAATGCACACACAAATTATCCACCTTTTCGGTTTGAGTTCAGTTTGACATCACTGTATACTTATGTAGTAAAGGAAGCTATGAGGTTTACCATTTAAGAGAAAAGAAAACATTCGGTTCTTACCACATAACCACAAATAGATTCACTAGTTGTTTCTCTACTTCACGCTTAAAAATATAAGATTAATCTACTTGTTGTTCATGAAGTTATCGAACTTATTCATTTTGATAATAATAGAACATACAATAACACATTACTTTTATATTTTTACCCGGTTATTATTTTATTTACTTCTTTTCCAGGATGTTAGACACAAGATTAAGTCTAGGATTCATGAAATTGTTTTTGTGAAACTGTTACGTAGTTATTCTTAGAATGGTGAATGTTCTTTTGTTGTTCATGTTATAAGAAGAGTAAGAGTCTTATTGAGAGATTAGAGTCTTAATCATGTTGTTGGAAGAGATGCTAGTTATTATATATATTCATTTTGAGTGTTCATATTGTTGAGATGTTCATATTGTAAGAGATGGGATGGAGACATTAACAAGTATATATAAAGAGAAAGAGTACATAAATACACTTTGAGAGGCGATTCGGTATCTAGATAGATAGACCGAAAGATTGGCATTTATGCTTTTGACAGTTTTGTATGAAACGGGAGTGTTTATATAACATAAATAGTTTGACTCATATACTTTCTAACACATATTTTTTAGATGATGATTTTCTCAAATGGTTCTTATACATAAATGGACAATATCTTTTCTCGTAATAATGAACACAGAAGACGGCAGTTATGAAAAACATGATGATCATTTATTTCTTCCAATTGACCGGTCAATGGCTTTGCATCCAGGAATTCAAAGTATCTTCTTTACATCTTCTTCTTCTAAAACCCTCTCGCTTCCAGACGGTGCCAACGATCGGTCTGAACCTCTCTGCGTCTCTGGTCAGACTCTCGTCTGACTCTCCGACTCTCTGACTCTCTCTAACTTTGAACTCTTTCCTATATTGAGAAATCACATGTATGCCTGGGCAACGTGACTATAATTCACGTGTCATCAACATGCGCGATTTGAACGTCTTTTAAACATTTTGATGACCAGGAAATTTCCCATTTCCCTTTGGTGTTTTACAAAGAAATTTAACCTACTTATCTAATTCATATAACCCATATTTTATTATTCATTCTACTTAACAATGTGCATAGTTTCAAGCCAATTTGTATTTATTAAATATTTTATCAGAATCAACAATTTACTGGACATTCCATTTAAAACATATTGTTCTTTTAAACTTATCTCTAGGGTTCGATTCCCGTTTTCTCTCATTTTATTTTCATTTACTAATTCTCTTTATTTTTACTTACATGAAAAAGAGGGCAAGCCTTTTTCATGTAACAAAACGAACTGGATTCGAACTTGACACCATAGGTTTCACACTATGTCGTTAACAACTTATCCATAGTTGCCCGGTTAATAATACTTGTATATATCCATTATGTGACTTACACCACATGCTGATGTTATTTTATCGAGTTCGTATCCTTATATATTTCTCATCACGTTACCGAATTCTCGTCTTTCGTGAGAACATAAGCGGGAGAAAGAATAAAAGAGTCAGCGAAGAGGGAGGGGATATATAAAGGGGAAGAAGTAAAGAAAAAATAGAAAACAATAGGGAAGAGGATGCTATCGTAATATTACAGGGTAGTTTCATAATTATTTTGCGTGTTTGGTTAAAGGCAGCAAGCATACCTTTCTGGAAATGTCAACTTTTCTTCCTCCTGGTTAGATCTGGCCGGATAAGTAGGTGCTGGTAAAAAAAGAACTGGACGTGTAAACATCAAGACCCGTCGTCCTCTGAGCGTATCTGTTTCGTGTGTCGCGAGCAAGACTATGTCATGCGTAGAATTGAAAAACAAAAGCAACGTTGCTTTTGTATATGTTTAGCGGCTACTCCTTATATGGTCAGGGCCAAACATTAAAGATTCCATATATAAAAGCTATACGTTAAAGCTCTGTCTGTCCAGGGTAAAAAAATAATTTTTTGCATGTATGACAAACTAGCAGGGAGACCCGTTGTTGCCAGGGGTTAAATCGGGATCAACGAATGTTACACACTGACAATACTTTATTGTAATATGCTTTTCAATTCATATTGATTTTGCAACACATTTTTTAAGTTAGCTCAAAAAATATTAACTACCTAGTTCTACTCATGTACTGAGCAGTGTTGAAATAAACGCTGAAAATATATTCATAATATTGTGTGTACATACATGAAATAATAATAATAATAATAATAATAATAATAATAATAATAATAATAATAATAATAATAATAATATATGGGTGTATATATATAGATAGATAGATATGTGTATATATAGAGAGATAGATATGTACATTTATATATATATAAATATATATATATATTTACGTAAATATATATATATATTTATATATATATATATTTACGTAAATATATATGTATTTATATATGTATATAAATATATCTATATATATTTACGTAAATATATATATATATTTATATATATATATAAATATATATATATATTTACGTAAATATATTTATATATATATATATATATATATATATATATATATATATATATTTACGTAAATATACATACATATGCATTCATAAATGTATATGCCTATCTGTTATTTATACAGGATGGTCCATTTAAAAGTAGCCCATAAAATTTACTAGAGAGGAGGAACATTCTTTTATTGTTTAAATTACGTGTAGTGTTATAAAAGATGTTGGAAGTGTTGGAAGTGCTCCCCGTTAACATCTATGCATTTCTGGGCACGTTTAACAACGTTTGCAGATACTGCCTATAGATCTTCTCTGATGATTCTCCTGATAGAGTTGGAAATGTTCTCCTTTAGTTGGTCTAGATTGTGAGGATTATTTGCACAACCCTTTTGTTTTAAATCCTCCAAATATAAATATCACATGGTGACAGAGTTGGGGAACACGGTGGACATAACCCTTTGATTATTGTTCTCTTTTCCATAAACATGTGATGAACTCGTGTCAGTGATCTCTGAGATGTGTGGCATGTAGCGCCATTTTATTAGAAAAAAGAATTGCATTTTGTCATGCGGTGTCACTTGATCGTTAAGAGAAATATAAGAGACAGGTCGGGCTATTTTTAAGTCGCCCGCTTAATCTGAAAAAAAAAAAGAAGCTTGATTAAAGAAAGATTAAATTTGTCGGGCTATTTTTAAGTGGGCCACCCTGTATATGTGTGCTTTACGGGATTGTCATTGTTGATCACGAAAGATGTCGGGTTTTTACAATATCGTAAATACCTGCGACATACTTTATAAAACATGTACTAGTTTAAAATGAATAAGTATTGAACAAGATTTGTTTTTGTAGACAGGATAAGATGAAGCTATAAAAATTAAAATATAACGGGACATTGATACATATTTCGGAAGAAACCGTAGCGTAACGGATAATTTGCTAGGAAATATTCATAACCAAGTAAAAATCTAATAGGAGGTGAAAGTTCAATCTTTAGCGTGGACGATACTAAGAATTTAATTACGAATTACTGGTTGAGGAGAACGAGAGCAAGCTACTTCTGGCAAAGCGTTTAATACGAAAATCCGTAGATATTTCCGAGTTCGACAGAATGATTTCTGAGTTCGGCAAAATATATCTTAAGAAGTTGGGAGGGTGTATCGACCGAAACATTGTACTATAACAACCAAGATAACAGTTGCCCGAATAATCGATAAATAAACAAATGAGTAATATTAATGTTTCTATCGATGCGATTTTTTGTGTAATTCTAATGTTGTTGATTTTTTTACGTTCTATGTTGATTAACGCATTCCGATCTGCATCTAAAGGTCAGTAGAATATCCACCTTTTACACCAGAAAAAAAAAACTGATGGAAGAAAATTGATGCAGAAAACAAATAATTTTAGCATCAGCAAACAGAGGTAATCAATTTAAAAAAATTTCACAATCGTTTTAGGAATAAAGGCTTGACCAAATACAACAGTTTTCAATGAGAAGGATAGAAAGAACCCCATCAAAACTATTATGCAAATAAAGGATATAATTTAGGATGGGATCAATTTAAAGAGACATAGTTTATATGCCAAACTTCATAGCGATTTCTCAGATTCTGCAATGATAATAAACTGTCAAGGCTTTCAGAACGTATTATTATTTCCAATTACAAAACTATTAAACCATGTTTTTTCAATTTATATATATTTTTTATATTCAAAATAATTAAAACGTCATAAAATTATTAGTATAAAGGCAATCTTAGACAAAACAGGAAATGGCGTCATTGAAAAATTTGGTCTGAAAACAACTTGATCACAAGTTGATTTTAAAATATTCTAGCAGGGTGACCCGACGCTGCCTGGGATTGTGCTCTTAACAGAGACATTCGTTTCAAACGCGCTCCTGTCATATAAAAAAAAAACCTACTGTTCATTTATGTGTCAGGCCTTTCAGCTTGTAAAGTAATAAACCTTCTCAAATGCACTTGTGATTTTAGACTCTGTAAGGTTTTAACAGATCAAATCGCCAGTTTCATTCTTTCGTTGAGTTATTTCGATTATCAATACTTATCGAATACACCCCAACAGAAAAACCTTGCCAGTCACCTAAAGTACCTTCCTGTGTAATTTTATAAAAATCGGTCCAGCCGTTTTCGAGTACATAGGGGACAAACTCACAGACATACTGATACAGACAAACTTCCTTTCATCCCCCCCTCTCTATCTCTCTTTCTCTCGCTCTCTCTCTCTCTCTCTCTCTCTCTCTCTCTCTATATATATATATATATATATATATATATATATATATATATATATATGTATATACACGAAACGATCTTTGTATCTTTTTATCTGTATGTCACACACACACACACAATATATATATATATATATATATATATATATATATATATATGCATATATGAAAAAGAAAATTAAAACTGTAAGTTGAAATTTACAATAAAAATTTATTGTTAGAATTCTCAAAAAAAAAAAAAAGAAGAATTACAATGTTCTTATACCGCGGAGTTTCAAAGAATACTATTATTGCTATTCTTCTCATCAGAGGACAGAAAGAAATCAGCAAATTATATTTGTAGCAATGCTAGAATTTACTAGTTACGGCATTAAGTGAAAACGCAATTTATTATAGCCATAAATTGTAAAGATGTACATGTCCTTTAAAACAACGAGTGAAAAAATTTGGGAAATGTAAAAATAATAAAAACGGACCGTGCATAACATTTGAGCTTGCATGAAGATTCTTTAAAGGTAATCCGAAAAGCGAAAATTATTCCTATTTAATCACTATGAAATTTGAAAGAGTGTTGCTAGGCGCAAAGAATCCTAATATAGGCTATATTTTGTTGAATATTGTACATGCAAATGAGGCATAGTATGAGTACAAACTCGTATTATTTGAGTTCTTCAATATATACTATTTGCATTCAATTTTGGTCGTAGTTATTAGATTTCAATGTGCAAAAATTCATTATTCTTAATTTCCTATTAAGATCATTGATTTGGATCAATATATATATATATATATATATATATATATATATATATATATATATATTAAGTTATAAATATATATGGCGACTAAGCTACACACATTATTCCGCGTTTCATCCACGCTAGGATTCATCAGGCTTATGGATCGTAATGTGGATGAAACGTTGAATATTCTGTGTAGTTTAATCGCCATATATATTTTATAACTTACTACCTAGCTCTACTTACGTATTGAGCACTGTTGAATAAATACTTAAAGTTTACGCATAAATCTATACTTTCGTATATTAATTTATGTGGTTAAATGAAGTAGTCATATATATATATATATATATATATATATATATATATATATATATAGTGTTTGCGTTTGGATTATCAATCCGGCAGGATGCGTCTGGTATGTTAGGTATAAGTTAGTGTTAAGTTCATGATTGCATGCCTTCTCGCTTCCAGCTAACACCGCTAGCTAACCTCATGGTGAAAAGGGAGCAGCTATGCATAAGTCTTCCATGCCAGTATATAGCCTCTCCATCATCAAGACTCCTACAGTGCCTCCACCTTGGCCACTCACGGTAACTGGGTGCCTTGCGACCCCAGGCTAAATTTGTAGGAGATCTCGCAGGATTAGGGTACCCCAGAGGTAGTGCGTCATAGCCCACCGATGTGTGAACATGCCCTGGCACACTACCAACCCCTACCCCACTGCCTTGTGGATGCCCTTGGTTGGGCGACTAGGGGAATAAACCCCAAAATCAAACAGCACTGCCTTGTGGGCCTTATCACAGCAAAAGGATAAGAGATGGGAACTCTGACTTGAAATGCTACTGCTACTTTGCAGTTTTCCTTAAAAGGATATGGAACCTCATCCAGAAAGAAAGGGCGTAATAGCGGACACGATGGGCGACTGTCTACCTCGCTGAGAATACTTTCGGCATTTTGGTATTTGTGCCGACACGCTTCATAATAATAATTTAACTTCCCCCCCCCCGGGATATATTTCATTAACTTATGTTGATCTGCACTAAATTGTTAGAATTTAGCTTCAATAATGTTATATCGACGGTGTTCATATGGGGAATCCTCTGGGCTATGCGTTAGCTGATATTTTGTGGGCTTTTACGAGTCGGTATTGTTAATTAATGTATCGAAGCCCGCCATTTATTGCAAATACGTCGACGACACTTTTGCAGTTTATACCATGTAAAATGAAGCAGGTATTTTTTATACAGCCTTAATTCTCTTCACAAATTGTTACTATTTAATATGAAGTGTATAGCTTTCCTGAATGTTTTAATTGAACGCAGTAAGAATTCTTTTCTTACGTCTGGTTTCCGTAAATCGACCTTAGACGGTTTAAGTATAAATTGGTGTATATTTGCGCCCAATGCCAGTAAGATAGGGTTTATCTAGACGCCAGTGTATAGAGTCATCAGAATTTTATCCTTCATTAAACTGGGACGCGAATGAAATAATATCAAAGAAATTTGATTTTTAATAGTTATCCAAAGAATTTGATGAATTAACTATTAATAATAAAGTTAAAGAATATAATTCGTTTATGACCTTTGGGCCATTTAAGTGTCATGTTTTCTTATAAATTCATTGGATTTGGGATGTCGGTCAATGTTTGGGTAGATGGATCATGAAGTCGGTGTCTGCAAATTACGTTTGCTTTTTGGTGTTGGGTTTGCATTTTCTTCGGTCATGAAGGATGGTTTGCCATACATCACACAAAGTAACGTAATTTATGAATTTAGTTGCCAGTGTTCCTGGTTATGTGGGTCGAACCTTTTTACATTTGAAGATACGCATTAACCAATATATTCATAGCAAATTATACTGGGTAAGCCACTTTGCCTTCGCACCTTTTCCTACAAAGAATCTTCCATTGATGAGCACGTTCTAGAAAATCCAGCGTGTTCTAATGGGTATTAAATGAAGAGCTTCTCCCTCGGGCTGACTCTTAAAATCCTTTTAGGATTGCACAATGAGTCTCGATTCTCTTACGAAAACATTCACTCTGCCCACTAAAATAATTCCTTAAGTCTTTAGACATATTCAGTGATATACATTTATTCTCCGCCAATCCCTCATTATTTGTACATATATTTTACTTAATTGTACGTATTTATATTCATATTCGAGCATTTTTTATCTCGATAAATAAAAATACTTATGTCCGCAGTCGTTGTTCTTTACGTGATCACTTTTATTTATTTATTTTTTGTAATTTGTATCCAGCGATTAACTCCTGATATGTTTGTTGGCGAAACGGGATCTTTAGGGTCGCTCCGTTTTCACCCATCTTGTACTAGCCAGGTTCAACGTTGCTTACCTTCGGTGATCTGACAAGAACCGATGTGTCAACTTGATTCTTGATTATGTCACATAAAACAGTATTATATATATATATATATATATATATATATATATATATATATATATATATATATACGTCCAAACAAATTATTGGCGACTTTCTAAATAAATAAACAAAAAACAAGCTTCGAGGCGAAGCCAATATTAACCGTATTATTCATCGTTTGAAAAATAACAACAGTGACATATATATATATATATATATATATATATATATATATATATATATATATATATATATATATATAACTACTTAGTTTACTCACATAAAATTAATATACGAAAATATAGATTTATGCGTCCTGAAGAGTCCTAGAGTGGATGAAACGCGGAATATTCAGTGTAGCTTAATCGCCATATATATTTTATAAATTACTATATATATATATATATATATATATATATATATATGTTCGAAATAATACTAGAAATATTAAAATTATGTTTTACGTATACTACGAATTAGTGTAAAGAGTCTCTGATTTACATAAGAGTGGGAAACTGTATTGCACAATCTTTATCATAGTGTTTGCATAATACTTGTACTACAAAGGTTCCAATGTGGTAAATCAAAATATTAAAATAATTTGAAACTTATATCAAGTTCATCGGTTAGAGCCGATGCGGTTTGACCTTTTCAGAAATCTGCACCATCTCTCCCTCTTTCTATCTCTACATTTTTCTCTTTCTCACAACGTCTTTCTATCTCTATATGTCTGTTAGTCTCTTTCTTTGTATCTCTCTCTCACTCTCTCTCTCTCTCACACCACACGCTTTCGTTTTCTCTCTATTTTTACCTCCTTTGACAGTTATCATTGCCGATTGGGTATTCCCACAAATCTTTTGTGATACACACCCAATCGCGTTTATTTTCCAACACCTGCTCATACGCAGCGAAAACAACAAAAACACTACTTTTTCATGAGAAATGCGAGTAAATCAAATGATTTGCTTGCTCAGATTTCAGACCATTGATCGTTATTAAAAAAAATTCTCATATTCATTATATGAGAACAACAACTGACATCTTGCTCGTTATGAAAACGTGTTTAAAAATATTTTGATGATGAGCTGAGTTCGCCGTTCAAGACATGAACGCCTTTCTATGAGTGAGAACATACTGTTATGATGTAGAATTTAAAGCTTCTGAACTTTGTCAATTGAAGAATAATCTTTCTATACTGAGGCAGTTTTTTAAAAGAGTTTGTCCTAATCTGAAGCGGCCCTTTTTGAAGGAGCTGGATTTACTCCAAGATTAAGTACAATCCCGCTGCTAATTATGGACCCACGGCAAGGAAAGTGATCGATACCTTCGAATGACAAAGAATACCCCTGTAGGGGCAAGTGCGCGTGTAATTGTGAGGCAAGGGTCGTGCAATCCTAACCACACCTCTCCTGAATCGACACTGTTTGGGTCCAGTGGCAAGGAGAAGACCAAGACGATTGGAAACAATGCCGAGATAAGCGGAGAGCACATACAGCACCTGGAAGTCCCAAATGGGCACCCATTTAGTACTGACCAGGCTCAACGTTGCTTAACTGGAGCGGAAACTAGTGTGTCAACGTGATTATGCCGTATATATATATATATATATATATATATATATATATATATATATATATATATAGAGAGAGAGAGAGAGAGAGAGAGAGAGAGATATCCCTCACATTAAAAAAACGAGCTTTTATCTAATATTGACTTCGTGAAAGTCCAAGTAATTAAGGACTCTTCATCATTCCGGGTTAGAGATATCTCATGTGACTGAACGTAAATCAATTGCTTCTTGAAGGAAGATATAATGCTTGTGACTATGGCCTTATTACACAGGAAAAAAACCCTAACACCTATTCTGTTCCATAGATTTTGACCCCTAATCAAGGCAAAAAGTTGCCCGCTGGATTTCCCCTTGCGGTATTATTTTACTTTGTAGGCACATTCATATAGAAAAAAATATTTCTGTACATTTCGGTGTATTTAAAAGAATATATATATATATATATATATATATATATATATATATATATATATATATATATATTTCGGTGTGCTTTAAAAGAATATGATAACTGTTTCCGTCGGAAATTTACCGTTTGTATGTTATTAACCCTGGAGCTATTTTCCGCCATTTCACAGTCTTCGTTCACGCTACGTACGAGCGCACGGTAGCATAAACGAAGGCCATAAAGTGTGCACTCGCGTACCAAACTGCCTTCTCACATAGCGTAGTAATCTTTGCTGAACAATTTAAAATATGAAAAACAAGTAGTTGTCACCACTAATAACATATAGAATTACATGGCTTAATATCTGGAAAACTAATTGCTTGCGGCAAAAATATGCGCGCGCTTGCGTGTATAGAAATGGTCACGACTGATAACATACGGAATTACATTGCTTAATATCTGGAAAATTACTTGGTTGAGAAAAAACATGCGCGCTTACGTATACAGAAATGGTCACCAGTGATAACTTAAACCTATCTGTATACAGATTTTTCTTTATTTTTCAATTTCCTCGTATCTTTATTACAAAATGAAAGAAGAAAAAACAAACAAGAAAACCTTTTAGCTAATGAACAAACAAAAACATTTCCCCCCTCACTAGATGCCCCGAAAGTGGGTGCTTATTTTAAGTTAAATTTTACATTGAAAAGTGATTACACACTTGAAAAAGTAAAATTTTACCTACTTTGCTGTATTTTTCGATATGTCAACCCCTTTTAGACCATTTTATGTCGAAACTAAATCTATATTATCTATATAAATTCTTTTAGGTGTATTTGTTTCATATGCGTAAATTTTGTAAGTGAACCATCATTAAACAAAATTATTTATTTAATCCAAATATGAGATTCTAACAGGTCGTGTAAAACTAGGTGTACATGCTTCTAAAGTAGTGAGTCTGTATTCCTACAAATTCCGAAATTGTGGAGTCACCATCAAATGTACGTTAAGATAATAACCACTGTCATATAAATTAGTGCATTAAAAAATGGGGAAAAGGTCACTAAATTATCAGCTAGACTCCACGGCAGGAGAACAAAAAATGTAGGCTCAAAATATCGACAAAATATCAAAGCTCAAAATATGGACGAAATATGTGGGCTCAAAAAAATAAAATCATTTTTATTTACTTTTTGTTGTTATTGTTAAAATCCGAATTTTCGCCAATAACCTGGCTTTATCAAGGAGATGAACGTCCGATTAAGTTTTTTTTTCTTATTTATGATGATGTAATAAAAGGTCGAAGCCTCCTGAAGAGAAAATACGTCTTGTCTCTTAAAAAAAAACTTAATCAGACTGACATATCCTTCATAAAGCTATGTTATTGGCGAAAATTCGGAGTTTAACAACACCATCACCACCACCACCACCACCACCAACAACAACAACAACAACAACAACAACAACAAAAGTAAATAAAATTATTTTATCATTTCTTAATCTTTTCATGTTTTCAAATGTTCTCATTTAAAATCTATAAATTCAAATTTCAAATATTTTCATTTGAATTTATATAAAAAAGTTTTCTAAAATGTGTGACGTTCCATTTCTTACATTTTGCGTTTAAACCAGGCGATAACATACAAGGATTTTAAAAAGCGGTGATACAAGACGTTTTTTTTTTCTCTTCGAGAACTTTCTGAAGAAAAAAAAAAAAGAAAACTGCATCGGACTATCCTCTCTTTGATAAAGCCATGTTATTTAGCGAACATTCGGACTTTAACAACAACAACAACAACAACAACAACAACAACAACAAAAAACAAAAAACAAAAAAACATTATCATTTCATAGCATTTTAACGTTTTCAAATTTTCTTATTTAAATTCATAAAAAAATGTTTTCTAAAATATGTGACTTTACATCGCTTGGATTTGTTTTTAATATTAATATTTTTTTTTTCTGATTTCAAAAGCGGGCGCCGTCACCAAGAAGAATGTTTCTCTTTTACGATAGTCTCTTCTTGTACTTTCCATAATTACGTGTGAAATAACTTATTATAATGTTATTTGATCTTGTAACCATATCTATATTGTCTCGGTTTTATTTTTGTTGTTCTTCACCGTTTTTAAGCATTGTGTGTAACATCAGAATTTATGTCAGTTTTGAGCATTCATATTTCTGCGAAAACAGAGCGTGACGAGTTTCATCATTTTAAGGTTACATATTTCTGTTGTCCGCCGTGACAATATTTATTGCCAATACTTACAAAATGCCCACTTTTGGCGAATTGAGGTGTGTCTTTCTTTACTTATTTTATCAGCTAGACATATACACTAACCCATTCACAAATACAATTCCTTTTATCAAAATCAATTATCAATCTCTCTCTCTCTCTCTCTCTCTCTCTCTATATATATATATATATATATATATATATATATATATATATATATATATATATATAGTAATTTATAAAATATATATGGCGATTAAGCTACACTGAATATTCGGCGTTTCATCCACTCTAGGATTCGTCAGGCTTATGCGCATAAGCCTGACGAATTCTAGAGTGGATGAAACGCCGAATATTCAGTGTAGCTTAAGCCTGACGAATCCTAGAGTGGATGAAACGCCGAATATTCAGTGTAGCTTAATCGCCATATATATTTTATAAATTACTAACTAGCTTTACCTACGTATTGAACACTTTTGAAATAAATACTTAAAGTTTACGCATAAATCTATACTTTCGTATAGTAATTTTATGTGAGTAAATGAAGTAGTTATATATATATACATATATATATATATATATATATATATACATACATACATACACCCAATCACCAAAATACCACATTCTTTGTAACTGCATAAACTATCCCTAATAAAGATGTGAAAAGGTTTACGTGAGCAACCTTGATATTCTAGTGCAAAACTGGATGGGTTTTATACGTTAATGCATTTTATGTTCGTGTGCACCTTTCACTGACACTAAAAACGAGATCGTCCAGTCGTGACTATTAGTTATTTCTCTGATGTCGCGAAAATAAAAATTCCGCTACCATTTTAAAATGAATTGTTGCAAACTCAGAGTATGCTCTCCCCATCGATTAAACAGCCTAATTTAAAATAATACATAAAAGATACGTTATATTTATATATTTGGAACATATTTAGCAGACCAATATTGTGAATGTCCACTGTTTTCAACAGAATTAAATTGGTACAATTTCAACTGACTAAACGGCACTTTATTATTTATTTTTTTAAAATGATTATCTATATGACAATATCAATTAACTGTATGGTAAAAGAAAGCATTATTTGTACTAATAGGATCAATACTGATAAACATTCATTATTGAAAATCTAGTATTAGTTACTCACCAGGAGTTCTCACACAGGTCATCATCAGAGATTGCTCTAAAAAAAAAAACAACTGATGGTGTTCTTTGGAGTCTGGGTGACAACAATTCTTCCAAGATTTCCAGTACTCTCCCCCTATTACAATACCCTTTGCGAATAAATTTGGATTATCACAACGGCCGTTTTCATTGACCTCTCGCTAGTTTTGATCATTGAACATCATTGGAATTCGAATGGCAATAAAACTTCCCAAGACCAGAGTTCTCTTCTTAATCATCCAATGGGAGTCAGGTTAGTACGTTCTGTCCTTGTTTTTTTGGCCGTTATCGACTGTTTAGTGTTGTGTTAGTCGATACAACATAATTATATCACTTATTGTAGGGGAAGTTAGTTAATTTATAAGTTTCTAATCATTGATTTCTTGGTCCCATCTTTCTCTACTCCAGCTAGCCTACTTCTATTGCAGTTTCTATATGGCTGCTTAACGTTTGTAACTGAAGTGTCCGTCTCTGGTTAGATTCCAGTTTTTTCATTATTGCTATCTGCAGTACCTTTTCAGCATTCACCCTCATTTAATTTCCCCTATTTTTTTCGAAGTCTCTCGGAATGTTCCTAGACCTCCTACGATTATTGGTGTTATGTTGACTTATTTCATGTTTTATATCACTTTTAGCTATCTGGCCAATTCCGTGTATATGCTTCGCTTCTCCGTCTCCTTGATGTTCACCCTATGGTAGGCTGATATTGCGAAATTAATTCTCTGAAATTTTGGTTTTGTTATTTCTTGTTAACTATATTGCCATACGGCTTCCTTGCTTACATGGGTTTAATCGTTCGTAAGTATGTTTCAAATAGATTTTATGATTTACATTTTCAAATGCTGTTACTGGTCTTTGTTTGCACCGTTCGTCTGGGATTTCAAGATGCAGACGTTTACATAGTTCTCAATGTACTGTCTTTCGACATGGTCGTGTCTTATATTATTCTTCGACGCGTTTACTATATTTGCTAATTATATGTATCGTTGTTTCGTCTTTTTGTCCACAGAGTCCGCACTTGCTGTTTTCTTGTGTCTTAAAGATTTTGGATTCAAAGTAGTTTTAATCTCGTTATCTCATACAGCTGTTAGTAGTGATTCAGTTTGTTTGATTAGGCGTCTTTTCATAGCAATGTCAAGATGTTTTCGTGAGTTTCATCTTTGTTATTGTTATGGATCCTCCATATAGTTGTTCTTTTTTTCAATGTTTTATTCTTGTCTTCTCTTTTGCCTCTCTGTTCCGTGATGATCAGCCTTTCTGTGTTTTGCATTATATATTTTTATAATTTTGTGCCGTTCACACAGTCTGCTATACTAACCAGCCCTCCTCCACTTCCGTCTTTTCTATTCTACGTTGAATCGGCCAGTCATCTTTTTGGGTGTAGTACATTGTAAGTTTTCCGATGTTCTGGTCGAGATGCCTCAGTTATTCTTTGTTTCAACCAATGAGCAGTCCAGAATATCTTACTAGATAAAATACATGTGTTCAAAGCTTTTGTTAACTTCTTGCTATATAATTGTGTTTCTAGGAGTTGTCTTATTCTTCTTAGGTATTCTTTTCAAATGTTCTCTTTCCTTTCTGTTCCAAAACCCTTGAATGTCTTTAGGCATTATGTTTGGTTGGTATCTTAATCTCCCCTATGTTTGAGCAGTTCAATACCTTCCGTTGTCTCTAATGCCTCTTTTCTTATAACTAGCAATGAACATTGTTCCATTATGAATTCTATTTGTATATCTTGACTGAAGATTCTGGTTGTGTGTTTATTCGTTTCTCTATCTCCTTTTTCTTTCTTGCATAAAAGTTTCATGTTGTCCATATACATTAGGTGGTTTACTTTTTTCGTTTATATTAGTAAACTTGTATCAGGATTAACAATTCCTCATTATGTAATTTAGGGGCATCATAGCTATGATGGACGGTAGTATTGATAGGAAATATTTTTGGAAGATACCTTTTTGTATTTTTGTATTGTCTTTCAGTTCAATCAGTTTTTACTTGTTGTTTCAGACAAAATCATAATCTCATTTGGTATTCTGTACATTTGCACTTGATTAGTCTTTCTTGATGGATCCTCTTGTATGCTTTCGTGTAGACCTCCATCATGATCTTTTGGCTTATGTATAATAGCTCATGCGTTCCTCTTTTCCCTGTTCAGCATCCTTTCTGTTCCTCTGAAATTAGTCTACGGTTAAAAAGGGAGTGGGAAATTTGTTTACTCAGTTGTGCTGTTAATATTTTTCACATGGTTGCTAAGCAGTTTGTAGTTACTGGAGTAAATCTCCTTTTAAGTGTCTTCTTGGGTCAGTCTGGCTCTACATTTGGTCATCCATTCTGGAACGTCTACTTCGCGGACACATCTTTTCAAGTTTTGAATTAGCTTTTCATTGTGAATTTTTTATGCGTGTATTTATTGTGGCTTGGAAAAAATTGGCATTTTTCTTAGGGTTGTATTTTCTGTTTCTTTGCTGATTATGATCATTTATCTGTGGTCCAACCACAGAGATAATGTGTATTTCTTTTAGAGATGAGGAATAAGGCGCACTATCGCGCGTCTTCATAGGATATATTAACGAACTGGACTCGTAAAAACACGAAAAACATAAAAAACACACATTAAGTAAGCACTTAGATAAAGTTTCGTACTACTACTACTACTACTACTACTAATACGCTTGTCGCTACGACCATTATCGTCCTGTATTTACCTTCAAAGGAAAGTGGAATATTCCAAATGGCCAATAATAAACATTAGAATAATAAATTTGTGTGGCTGCAAGGAAAACACCTAGCAATATTCTGATTGGATGAGAAACACGCATGCTACCCAACAAAAAATTCAAACCAAATGAGATTGATATCTTCCAGTTCAAACGTAATTTTCATTATAAAAACGACAATTTTACAGTAACAAGGCCGATAGCCATTAGTCGCCTTCTCCCGTGTAATGAATGAGTGCGTGAATGTAGGATTGACATGAAATTCTTAAAGATAAACTAAAATAACCGAAAAATGGGCCGAAATGACTTAAATAAATAAAAAGTAAATGACTTAGAATGACTTTAATGAACTTAAGCATGAATTGAATGACCGTAAGAATGACTTGAATGCTTAAAAAATAACTGAAATCCTTCAAAAACAATTTGAATGATCTGGAGAGTGACTTGAATCGCTTTGAGACTGACTGGTTGTAAAGTGGGTGACCATTTTATATTAAATTAATACAAAAAGGTGATCCCCCACTTCATATCACAAAGTTACAAACATAAGTACATCATGTAGTAAGAACAGATATTACACTTTGATCTTGGCCAAATAACCAAGAAAAGGGTATTTATTTGCTCCCTCACCGGGCAAATTAGGCATTAGGCCGATTTTTAATGTGAGGAGTGAAGGGAAAACGGGGACCAACTCCTCGGGGAGTAGGGGAGCTGGATAGTGACAATTGGTATGAAGGGTTGCCCTTACATTGACCAATGCTTTATAATGGTCTTTGCTTGCAGTATCTGCCGGAATAGATAATACGCTTTGATCTTGGCCAAAAGTCCAAGAAAAGCTTAAAAAGCTAAGAACAGCATGTATTAACAACATACATTTGATCTTTACCACAAAGGCCAAGCACAAAAGTGTTACGAACAGACCGACCGACCGACAGAGTTACTTATAGAGTCTCTTGGACGCGATTAAAAATACTGGTTTAAATTTTTCATGTATGTGAAAACGTTTATTTATAAAAACTTTAAGCTTTCAACTTTTTTTTATTAAACAAATATATTCCTTTATATTCCCTCGGATGTTTTAATATGACTACTCTCGATGCCTATTATATAACTTGTTGTTGTTGTTGTTGTTGTTATTATTATTATTATTATTATTATTATTATTATTATTATTATTATTATTATTATTGGCCCACATGGAGCTTTCACGCGAGTCATCAAAGATATTATTGAATACCTTTGGTGTACCCTGGAAGCTGAGTGACTACAAGTCTCCCTACACGTCCAGCACTCTCCACCTTTTTCGATAATATTTGCAAATAAATTTGTGTTATTGCAACATTGATTTCTCGCTGGCAACGGCTATTGGTCTATACTAAAATTTTAGTGGCAATAAACCTCCCAAAGATCACAGATCTTTTCGTGCTTGTCCAGCGGTATCTCTTCGGTCTTTCTATTCTCCTTGGCCCTTCTCAGCTATTTGTTTTCACACTTTTTGGGGAGATGGAGGGAAACAGTGATGGAACAGTGGGAGGAGGTGCGTGATGGGGATGTAAAACTTGTTGATATGCAACTTCAGTGTTCTTCGTTCCCTGTAACGCTTCTTCTTTTTTGTCTCTGCAGCAATTTGTCTGACTCACGCATGTGCATCATGTGTATTATTCTCCGCATTCAAGGTTTTTTTTAATATTTCAGCCGTTTTCCTTATCGTTAGTCGTTGTATCTTTGCAGCTAATCCTCTGATTCATATTTCTCCCATTCTTTTTTTACAGTTTTTCGGGATTGTTCCTAGTGCTCCTATTATTATCGGTACTATTTTGATTTTCTTCATCATCCAAATCCCTTGTAACTCTCTGGCTAGCTCTGTGTATTTGCTTTGTTTCTCCTTTTCTTTCATACTCATATATTCATTGGTTAGATGGGACAGCAAAGTCTACGAATTGACAGGATTTTTCTTTCTTGCTAATTATTACGACATCCGGTCTTCTTACTTGGATGGGCTCGTCCGTTTGTATGTCCATGTCCCATATCGTTATCGTTATGTCTTATCGTTTTCGCGTACTGCTGCGGGCTTATGCTTTATTATTATTATTATTATTATTATTATTATTATTATTATTATTATTATTATTATTATTATTTAATTATACAGATTTACGTAAAATGCGCGTTGAAATTTCGATGGGGCTTCGCTAGTGTGGAAAATAATACGCTGTGTCACCTTGCACAATATTATATAACCCGATTACTGAAGATGAAATGCAAAAAAAAAAAATAATAATAAATAACTGGTGAGTATAAGGTGTCGCTTTCTGCTGAAAATTAAGATTTTATCAATTTCAAAATAAATGGTCCTCAAACGGAATAGGACGAGTTAAATAAAATTCTATTGTAGTCAAATTAAAGTGACATTCGTTGTATTTATTGAAAATGCAAACTTATGGAAATTGCTCCAGAAGAGACATGAAGCCACTTGACGTAAGGAGCTAAACACACCACATCAAGATCAAAAACTGACCAAATATACGTCGATAGATTATGACCAGAAAACAGCAATTCTCCCCCTTTGTCAGAAACATCGCTAATGAAATGTGAGGACTAAACTGCAAAATAAGAAAATTAAGTATAATTTATCCAATTAGTCATTTGCTGACTATTATCCTCATCTTCTATATGGGGTTTCATGAGGTTTTGGCCAATCATTCCTCTGCCCTTCGTCACGCGACCGGACAGGAACGCCGAATCTCCTAACTGCATTCTCAGAAAATACTGCCTTCCATAGTTGTTGCCGTCTCACCACTTCGGGGCCCGTGGCGTAGTGGACAGAGACGTTGAATCTCTACGGTCTCAGGTGAACATTGTCTGAAGATAGCGGTTTTCAATCCTACTCAAAACCGGCCAAAGGCTTAGTTGGACAATGCGTGGTGAGACAACAATAACTATGGATGGCAGTAATTGCTGAGGATGGAGTTAGGACATTCGGCGTTTCTGTCACATCGCGGTTAACCACCTGACGATGGCAAGAGGAATAGTTGATCGAAATGTCGTGAAACAAGAATTAGATGATGATGATAATAGTACGCAATAAATAAATGGTTAAATAATACAAGTCACTCATTTCAATAAGAATTTCAATTAATTAAATAAGAAATCCGAGATTTACGAGGCTGCCGAAAGTAAACTCAATATTTATTTTCTACTCCATGCATATTTAAATATTAGTCCTGTTTTCACTTGTATTATAATTCATCGGAATACTGTTCTCATCTTGAGTGTAATTTCCACAACGTTTCCGTCGATATGACCTCCGACCTTCTTTAATTGTATCTTTTCGAACTCGGGAATGTTTCTATCGAACTCAAGAATTTGGACGGAACTTTGAGCGGAACCCTTTATTTACTTCACAGGGGTGGAATGCTTTTGTAATTATCACTATTTATTACTAATTATTACTATATGTTAATGTATATCAATCTCTATACTTATTACTTGTATATATTAATGTTTTTACTGATTACTTGTATATATTATCATTGGTTTATAATTAAAGAATCAGAAAGGTCTGTTTCCACTTAATTCGTTTTTTTATTATCATTAATTCCCTGATCCTTCAGTTTATGTAACATATGATATTACGAATAGTCCAGCGTATATATAGCAAGAATACTGACTGAATATTTATTACTTTTATTAAATTTCTAATAAATAAATAGCTTTTAAGAGACTTCATGTTCGTATTGTGTCTTTTTAAAATATATTTCCTCTTTGTTTATTCGATGGGTCTCATACTAACCTCGCATATTATTATTTTTAATACGATGTTCGCCAAGTGGCTTTATTATTTTTATATGAGATAGTTCATTGTCTCCTGTACTTGTTAGTTTGCCCCTTTTTTATCTCCAGTGGTGTAAATTTTTCCATTCCACATATTTTATAACCTAGTTAATTATTCTACCTGCTGCAACAAGCGTTTATATTCCGTTTATTTACAAATTGTTTAACCGCATCCATATACATAAAATAATTCATGTTTGAATGTTTGTCTTCCACGTTAAAAAAAAACGAAAAAAACACACCGCGCGAGCCTTCATTTACGGTCATCGAGCACAGATATAAACCAAATTTTTTTAATATTTTTTTTGTTTATTATTTGTTATATGATATGCTTAATTAAAATAAATTTATTTTACAGATATTTCAAGATATCAAAAGCTTTTCCTATAAAAAATGGCAAACCTTACAAACTTCCAAAGATACCAAATTGTTGGAGCTTGTATGGCAGGTGCTAGTGCAAAAGAAACTTCACGAATGATAAGCGTTTCAAGAAGTATTGTTTCAAAAGTAATAACTGCTTCTAAAAGAGAAGGAAAACCGTCCTTTGTCGAAAGATGAAGATGTCTGAAAGAGCACGTCGGACTTAAGCAGATTGTTAAAGAAGATCGCAAAACCACAGCTCCCAAAATCACTTCAGAGCTCCAAAAACATTTACAGGACTCAGTATCCACAAAAACTGCTCGTCGAGAGCTGCACACATCTGGATTTTCCAAAAGAGCTGCAATAAGGAAGCCTCTGCTCGTAAAGAAAAAAAATGTTTCAACAGGATTAGAGTGGTGTAAAAACCACCAAACTTGGCTCCTCGCGCAGTGGGAAGAATGTAATTTTCTCTGACGAATCATCGGTTTCCTTATTTCCGACCGACTCTACGTTTGGAGATAGAAGCATTTTATCCAGACTACCTTCTCCCAACCTTAAAGCATCCCGGGACTCTGTGATGATTTGGGGGAGGTATTTCTTAGAAATCCGCTGGACTAATGATTACCCTTCATGCAAAGAATTAACAGCCGAGACTATTTAAGAATTTTAGGTGACCAAGTTCATCCTATGGTTCAATAATTGTTTTCGTAGTGGAACGCCATCTTTCAAGATGATAATGCCCCAATCCATACAGCTAGAATTATTGAAGATTGGCACGAAGAGCATTTCATTGAAGCTGAGCATCTTATTTGATCACCAGAATCCCCAGATTTCAACAGTATTGAACATTTATGGTAGATTTTGGAGATTCAAACAAAAGATTGATTTCCGCCGCTATCCTCTCTAAAAGAACTGAAGGAGGTTTTAGCCGAAGAATGGGATGTAATTCCTTTTGAAACAATACACAATTTGTATGAATCAGTACATCAGAGAACTGAGGCTGTAATTGCCGCAAAAGGTGGACCTACATCATGTTAAAATAAATTTTGTTGATTTTAAGGTGTTTCTTTTATTTTGTCCAACCACTGTATATACACACACACAGACACGTATATATGCGCGCGCGTGTGTGTTTTATACGTTGACAGGATGTGTTCATTCGGATGAATGAGTTATATTTGTGAAATGATTTTGCAAGATTTCTTTTATCTATTCACCTCAAATAATCGACTGATTTCGCGGTCATTGGAAGAATCGCCGAAAAACATACATTTGACATAAAATTACCATTATTTTAGACAAAGTACGTTTGTGTTGAATATGCATATGTATGAATAGCGAGATTTGGTTCAGTTTTAGATATTCAGGTTCAGACAAATAGATCCTGATTTCGAATCCAGCTATTCAACCACACTGATTAATTATAAACCAATAGAAACGAGTCCTTGAATAATTAAATTTATATTATGACTATATCATTCCTCGCTTTGAGGCATAAATTAAGTGAAGGAAAATTATCAACTAGCATTAACGTAAAATGCGCTTTCAAGTAAATAATTTGAAGTCAATAAAATATCGAAATTAAACCACGCACACACACACACACACACACACACACACACACATATATATATATATATATACAACAATATATATATACAAATATATATATATATATGACTACTTCATTTAATCACATAAATTAATATACGAAGATATGATTTTATGCCTAAATTTTCAGTATTTACTTCAATAGTGCTCAATACATAGGTAGAGCTAGATAGTAACTTATGAGAATATATATGGCAATTAAGCTACACAAAATATCCTGCGTTTCATTCTCGTGAGAATCTGCCAGACTTATGTCTGAAACGCGGATTATTCTATGTTTCTTAATTGCCATATATATTTTCATAAATTATATATATATATATATATATATATATATATATATATATGATGAGGTTCGCTGTTTATTTGTAAATAAACAAGCAGCTCGAGCACTGTAAAAGCGGTGGGCAAGTGTTTATTTAATGGACGTTTTATGAGGTCATTTGCGAGCAGAGATTGGAACTGCCGACTATCAACGTGATGGTTGTAGGTTCAATCCCCGGGTAGGGAAAGGTGTAAATCTAGCCGCACTGATGAGTATCGATACAACGACACAGTGCTGTATGTGATTGATTATATATATATATATATATATATATATATATAGAGAGAGAGAGAGAGAGAGAGAGAGAGAGAGAGGGGTGATTTAGTTTAATAGTTTTGTTTTACGGCATATCAACCTTTTATTCTTTTTCAATTTATTTAATGCCGACTTCCTTCATTTTATTTAAAGTTTCATTTTAGTCAAATGTTTCAAGTGCACAGTTAAGGGTGAAGTAATTAATGTTTTTGCCCAATTTTTCGAAATTTGTCGTCCGAATGGTCGAGCTTCGAAACGCTATGGATCTCGTGAAAATCCGTCGCCTCTGTCGAAAGTATTAGGCATACACACATACCAACATACATACATACATACATACATACATACATACATACATGCATGCATTTTAACAGACAGATGAGATTTATATTATAGACTAGCCTGGGCGTCCGGAGTTGCCCTGCGGTTTGCAGGTGTGTTGAGCAAAAAAAAAAAAAAAAAAGAAAAAAAGAAAAAATGTAGTAGGTAGACAGGCCCGATCCCGTACCCCGAAGAACGAAAAGAACGTAAAAAAACAAAAAACGTGATGTCTTTCCCTTTCGTCCATCGCCAAGTCGGAAGTGGCGAAGGTTTCAATTAAGGCTAGTCAATCATAAAAAGGGGATTACTTTAAAAAATATCATGTAGAAAAGTGGCCAGTTGAGGTTGAAGGAATAAATGTTTTTAGCCAATATTTCGATATTTGTCGTCCCAAGGATCGTGCTTCAAAACGTTACCGATCTCGTGAAAATCCGTCGCCTCTGTCGAAATTAAGGCAGACGTACATACATACATGCATGCATACATTTAAACAAACAGCTGAAATTTATATAATAGACGAAGGAGGTAAAGAATGTGAAAAAAACATGACGTCTTTGCTATTTCGCCGGACCGGAAGTGGCGAATGTGTTAATTAAGTATATTCAATCGAAAAGAGGGGATGACTTTTGGAATAACTGCAATAAAAGCGACCTCTTCCTGTAGAAAGTGTCCAGTTGAGGGTGAAATAATGAATACATACATACATACATTTTAACAGAAAGGTAAGATTTATATTATAAAATGTTTTTTATTAATATATGGAAATTATACAAATTTTGATATATTTTGATATATTAAATTTTTCAGATAAAATATATGAGTAAAGTATACACACGCACACGCACACGCACACACACACACACACACACACACACACACATATATATATATATATATATATATATGGGGGGCTTTCAGGTTCACGGTTTTTAACTTTTACGTTATGAACATATCTCGAGACAAACAAAAAATATTGATGGAAATAAGTACCACCACAATCCAATCACTTTTGCAAACGCAAAACAAATGTATTGATGCTTATAACGTAAAACTCTTGCGTTCTAGTGGCGATGAAGTCGCTGAATGTTTTTATATCACTTATGTTTTTGACGCATTTCTCACGCAGAAAGTTGTCGAGATGCTTGAAAAAGTAATAGCCGGTAGGTGAGAAGTCTGGAGAGTATGCTGGATGAGGCAAAGATTCATAGCCCGATTCCTTTAACTTTTGTGGGTCGGTTTAGTAATGTGCGGTCGGGTAATGTTGTGGAATAGAGTATTGAACCTTTTCTACTGACTAATGCTGGGTATTGCTGTCGAGGTTTCTGATGCATTTCATCTATTTGTTGAGAGTACTTGTCCGCCGTAATAGCTTCCCCTGCATTAAAAAAAACTGTAATTAATTAGACCGGTTGCAGACCACCATATAGTCAGCATGAACTTCTTTTGGTGCACCTTTGGCTTCAGAAAGTGTTGTGGAGCTTCGTCGGCATCAAACCACTGAGCCGAGCATCCCCGACTGTAAAGAATTACATGTCGTTGCAAGTCACAATACGGGTCGTTCTTGTTGCGTAAAAAAGGGAAGATGACACTTCACTGCTGCGTTATTTTTTTATTTATTTTTGTTTTGTGTTTTGGTTGTTGCACTCACATATCAAGTTTTTTTTTGGGGGGGGGTTGTCATTTTAACCTCTCCCAAGTGATTGGAAAGCGTCGTATACGTCACGGCTAATTCAGAAGCAACTACTTGAACAGTTGTTTGTGGAGTGGCTTCGACTAAGGCTATCATTACGCTCATCATCATCAAGACTCGTCACCGCCACAAAATTTCTTAAACCACCATTGTTCCTGGACCAAACGCTTAGTTGATGTCATGAGATGTTTCAGCACCGTTTCAGCCTAGCTTCAGTTGAAACAAGTGTGCAAATTAGCTTTTTTTTTCCATCCTGTACGAAACGTTCTAAAAGAAAGAATAATTGTTCGATTGTAATTTAAATGATTAGATAGAACGCAAACCCTTTGTAAAATGATATATAAAATAAAGGCATTATAATGAAAACTTATTTGAAAATACCTCATTTGAAATCAAAATTAAAAATTCCACAAGAACTTTCTTCTCAACCTAATATTATAGAAAAGAAACTTTGTATGCGTACCTCTGGGTGCATGAGTTCGTTTCCTATGGATTGAAAACCGATAGACCGTTTATATGAATTTCACACTGGGATACTTTGTGTACCCGAGAATGTGCTTGGGTTTTGTATCAAAATATCTTAGATAAGTATCAATAGTCGAAATAACCCGACGAAAAAAGGAACAGACGACATTGACCAAAGTTAACACAGCATAATATCACAATCAATTTGGAAAGTGTGTGATTTTAACGATTTCGACGACAATAAAAGCATGGCAGTGTGAAGAATTCATTGATCCCGGGCAACATAGTATCACGCTGCTATCAAGCACGACCTTGTCGCAGGTATTACAAGTAAGACATTTTACCAATACAACTGAATAAATATATGTATATATAAAATATATGTATGTACTTATTGATTTGTAAATCGCCACTTGTTCTCGTCTCCTTTCACCAACAACGACTATATTTTATTCCTCACATTGTGATAGCCTTATAAATCTCTACTACATACCTATCCCACACAATGCATCAAGCAAACTACATATCAATCCTATATATATATATATATATATATATATATATATATATATATATATATATATACTCATCCACATAGAGTACTGTTTCGCAGCTCATCAGTGCGACTAGATAGGCAACTACTTCAAGTCAGGATTGAAACCCGACCGTCTGTACGACAGTCAAGGTCCCTAACCACTACGCTATCGGCGGTTGCTGTATGAGTTATGATTTTAACGATGTTTTGACATCGTCTGAACTACCTAAGCTAGATTTGTTTACATAAACAGCATCGCTTTATACACTAATGGTAATTTGTGTATAACTTCTCAATATGCTAAACTCAAGATGAGGAGCATTATAGTCATCCACATACAGTACTGTTTCGCTGTTTCACAGCTCATCAGTGAGTGAACATTCCTATTATTGGTGGTTGGCGTGTTGTTTAGAGAAGTGTGGAAGTTAATTCTTTCAGATTTTAAGACCTAACCCAATCTTTAAATACTGTGTTATAAATAGATAAATATAAAATATAATTTTGTGAAAATTTCGAAAGCAGACTCAAATAGTAATCAGTAGGGCTATGACAACAGCATATTCCTTTCATTGTTTTGACTCTGGAGTTTGTATTCGTTGATATCTTATATGCTTTTATATAGAGTGGTGTGGTTTTCGGCTGATTAACTGTGCCCAACTGTGTCGGATATATACTCGAGAGTTAAAACAATGAAAAAAATATTCTGCTGCCATAGCCCTAGTAATCAGTTTGGAATCTTTGATTCGAACCATCTTACGCTTTTTTTCTTTCTTTTTTTTTTTTTTGCTTGTTCTTTTATTATGTTATTTGCAGGAATATATTTTGATCGCGTCATTTTTTGTTATTAAAATACTTATTTCAAGTAATAATATTTAGAGTGTAGTTTTTCTTTACTTTGTATGGTAATAATGATAGTTCATTACATATAGACATGGAAATATATGTATATAACTACTTAATTTACTCATATAAAATTAATATACGAAAGTATAGATTTATGCGTAAACTTTAAGTATTTACTTCAAAAGTGCTCAATACGTAGGTAGAGCTAGTTAGTAAGTTATAAAATGTATATGGCGATTAAGCTACACTGAATATTCCGCGTTTCATCCACTCTAGGATTCTTCAGGCTTATGCGAATATTCAGTGTAGCTTAATCGCCATATACATTTTATAACTTACTATATATATACACACACACACACACACACACACACACACATATATATATATATATATATATATATATATAAAGACATGTATATACACATACACAGACAGACAGAAAGAGATACATGCACATATATATATATATATAATTAAAAAATATAATTATCCACTGACACGTGTTTCGTCGTCTACAACTCATCAGAGTGGCTGACGTAGACAACGAAACACGTGTCAGTGGATAATTATATTTTAAAAATAATATATATATGCCGCTCCCCATTTAGGGGGTACCACATTGGTCAAAGGGAAAATTATTCCCAACTCGCATTTAGGTAAACATGACATGCACTTTCGTATAAATAATTGAATTCGTTCAAAGACTATCGCTAACAAAAAACAAATAACATCTATACACACACACACACACACACACACACACACACACATACATATATATATATATATATATATATATATATATATACATATATATATAGGAAAAATAAGAGTAGAAAAATGAAGTCATAAAAACTATATATTAGTGGATAAAGAATGGTTCATTAATTTGATAAAGGTATACAAACATTTGGTTGGGAGATAGAGGGGACTCTTTATACCAAGGTATTTCGAAGTCTAATGCTTCTCATCAGAAGAGTAGAGAAGATGCTAAGTAACAAAATGGGGATGCGACGTCTAGCGTGAAATCATGAAAATATTCATGTTGTTAGGGGGAATTATATCTAATTCTAAGATAAAGGAGGAGCGTATTATATAAAGTGTAAAATAAGCCCCTTCTTTATCTTAGAATTGTATATAATTCCCCCTAACAACAAAAATATTTTCATGATTTATTTCGTTTCTGATGAATCCCGCGCTAGACGTTGCATCCCCATTATATTACCTAACATCTTCTCTACTCTTCTGATGAGAAGCATTAGGCTTCGAAATACCTTGGTATAAAGAGTCCCCTCTATTCCCCAGCGAATGTTTGTATACCTTTATTAAGTAAATGAACTATTCTATATTCACCAATATATAGTTTTTGGGCCTTCATTTTCCAATCTTATTGTTTCCTATATATATATATATATATATATATATATATATATATATATATATATATATATATATATATGTAGTCATCGATCATCACTGTTTCGTTGTATCACAGCTCATCAGTGCCGCTAGACTAGCACCTCTCCAAGGTCGAACCTAGAAATAACTCGTCCGAATGTCTATTTAAACAAACATCTGTCCGCTACTTGTACAGTGGTCAAACTGCCTGTTTGTAACTGTCTGTGTATGTGTATATACATGTTTTTATATATGTATGTATATACATACATATACATATATATATATGTATATACATATATACATATATATATATGTGTGTGTATGTGTCTCTTTCTGTCTGTATGTGTATGTGTATATACATGTATTTATATATGTATGTATAGGTATATATGGGTAACAAATCAGTTTTATGAGGATGCATTAGAAAATTGCCTTTGTGTGTACCAACCCGTTCTGTTATAAAATATGACGAAAAACAAAACACGTTAATGGCTTAATGGCTTTTAGCCACAAAAGCGTAAACCCAACCATACAAAAGAAATCATAAAAAATCCTACGTGCGAATATTAAGGGGATTAAGTGAATAGCATGAAATTATTTTTTCTTTCATGGAAACATTAAATAAATCGCTAGACTGCGCACTACGCCGAAATATCTTACGAGTCAATTCGACATCGTAGATCATTGGTCTTCCTTAACTCCCGGATCTCCATTTTTCGTACGTTTTTCCCTTTAATTAGCAACTATTTATGGTATTTTTATCTATCTGCACAATTACTTACATCGCCTGATAAATAATTTCCCTTCAAAAACGTGGAATGCGTATTAATATTTTTTTTTTAATAAATAACGTCATAAATATGTAAACAGAATATGGCTAACTACAACACATATTCCAGTACGCTAGTCGACATGTTAATACCTATAACGATGGCCAATTTGTAATGATAAATAGGAAGGACAGATAATTAGGATATATTCAGATTTTAAGACCTAAACCAATCTTTAATTACTGTATTTTGAATAGATAAATATAAAATATAATTTTGTGAAAATTTTTAGAATAGTTTCAAATCGTAATCCGGCTGAAATATTTGATTCAAACTATCCTATTTTTTTTTTTCTTTTACAATCTTATTTGCAAGGGTGTTCCAAAATGTTTGACCCCATTTCTTAGGCAAATAATGTTGACAATTTTAGTTGGAATACCTTCAAATTTTCAAAGCTTGTGTAGAAATTTTTCAAGTTTTTCTGTGTAACGTTTGGCATTTCTTTCTTTTAAGGTTAAAAAATGCCGTTCATTTCAAAAGAAAAGGCATTTTGCGTGTAAGAGTCACCGAAGGCAATGCAGCATGTCTTCTTCACAAATTTTGCAAAGAAGGTTTTAACTACAAAACATATTAAGACTTAACACCAAGAATTTCACGAAAAGTTTGACACGTGCTCGAATACCGACTCGACCTGTGCGGCACTCATACTATACGTTTATGAAAATCTGTCATAGAATCAACAAATATTTGTACATTTCTTTGTAAATTTAACCAATAAAACTTATGGCTTTCACCATAAAGAGTATTTAGTTTCATTAAGATACATTAAGTAGTTTCCGAGATAGATGCATTTAGAATAGTGTCAATCATTTTGGAACACCCTGTATTTCGATCGCGTCAATTTCTTTAATAAAATACTTATTTCAAGTAATAAGTGTAAGTTTTCAGGCTACACCGCTATTTCCTTAATAATAACACTTTGTGATAATTTTAAAGTTTTTAAAGTTTAGATCTGATAATTCTGTAGATAGGGATAAAAATATTATAGTCCAAACAAGCTTAGAGAAAAGATTACCTCACATCTAGTACAATAATCTATACACCTATAAAGTTGGGTTTCACTTTCTCGCTTTGACATAAATATAAAAAGCTTCCTGTTCTATTTAAAAAAAATACTTATTTCAAGTAATAAGTGTAAGTTTTCAGGCTACACCGCTATTTCCTTAATAATAACACTTTGTGATAATTTTAAAGTTTTTAAAGTTTAGATCTGATAATTCTGTAGATAGTGATAAAAATATTATAGTCCAAACAAGCTTAGAGAAAAGATTACCTCACATCTAGTACAATAATCTATACACCTATAAAGTTGGGTTTCACTTTCTCGCTTTGACATAAATATAAAAAGCTTCCTGTTCTATTTAAAAATTATTAAAACGAACTTCATAATATACTTAGTTTAGGATATGCGTGCGACTACATGAAATACACTAAATTGCATATACTTTTAAAAAACAAGTATTAATTACTTATTTATTTTTATGTTTTTTATTAGATGAATTCTTTTTATGTATATTTTCTACATTCTGCATTATTACATAGAATTTAAGATGAAACGATTATAGCACCCCCATATATATATATATATATATATATATATATATATATATATATATATATATATATATATATATATATATATATATATATATATATATATATACTGTCGGACTGTGTACGAAAAGTCTCTACCAAACTCCTATTTGAATGCATGGTGCACAGAGCTGAAATTTGATAAATAAGGTATTTAGACTAGTAGCACACTTTCGATTTAGGTTTTAGCCGGTAAAATAGCTGCTTAGGGATTAACATTGTATAAAGAAAAACATTGACCTTCGTCTGGCTTTAGTCAGCTACACATGTTATATTTGGAAGTTTTTGTATACTATGGATTTAGGTCGTGCGTTAACGAGTAAGATTGGAGACATACGTTTTAGTTTCGATTCTAACTGACGGCACTCGTTATTTTTCTTTACTTTTGAACTCACTTAGGTCCAATATAATAATTGATAAAGAATTGGCTCTATATTTATAAATACGAAATCTGCATGAAGTAAAACATAACATTGAAGCGTATTTTGGGACTGGGCAACGCCAAACTGCCTGCTAGTATAGTATATATCACTGGCTTCTTTTTGCCGAGATGGAAAACTACTCATATCTGCTAGTATCGTATATGTTTATAAAGCTACCATTTACTCACGCATCGTGAATTGTTGGAACATCTAGCTTACGATATCAACCATAGTTTCTCCTTCTTAGAAAAGAGTATAAAAAGCCTCTAATCAAATAGGTTTAACGATGGTCATACAAGCTCAAGATTCTTCCTCATCGTCGCAATGTTGCATCGCTGTACTTGTTTCAGTTTTACAAATACAGATGAGAACGATAAAATTGTCGTCCTAAAGAAAAAAAAAACACTACAGATTTATTTTAAAACTTTTATTGAAAAATCAATTCAGGTATCTGGAATATGTCGTAGAGATGATATCTAATCAATGTAGCCTCCTCCAGTCTCAATCACCGCCTCGATACAGGTCCGGAACTGGGAGCATACCTTTCCACAAGCGGGTGCAATAAGAGAAAGGTACAAAGTCATAGCACTCCTTCTAAAGCCAAGCCTACAAGGCATCATTTTTTTTTAAATCCAAGGCATCAATTTTTTTAAAATCCAAGGCATCAATTTTTTTTTAAACCCAAGGCATCATTTTTTTTTAATAAGCACAAAAGTGTCAATTTTAGCCATTTTAACACGAAAGGCCTCCCTAGGGGCGGCAACCGGAGTTTTCCTGGAAAATCCGTTCTGTTATTTTTTTTTATTCATATCATGTCTGTGCAATTAAAAAAAAAATCCAAGGCTTAGTTGCTGAAAAAGTGCGGACAGACGAACGGACGAACGAACAAGGGTGAATTTACAGGTCCATCTTCCTTTTGCCGAGGAACAAAAAAAAATAATAAAATAAAATATGGTTAACTGGTGAAACAATGAGTTTTAGTAAGATTTTTACTTTAAAAAAATATGGACTCTGTATAAAAACGATCTTTTTATGAGAAATTATGGCGAAAAACAAAACACCTTAATGGATATTAGGCACAGAGGATTAAACACACACAATAGAAAACATAAAAAGAAAAAAAAATACACCGAGTAAAAAAAAAAAAAAAATTGCGAATATTAAGGAAATTAAGCAACAAGCATGAAATTATTCCGCATCTTTAACGGATACATTATACAAATCGGTAGAATGCACCCAACGTTGAATGACGTTACAAGTTAATTCGACATCGTAGCTAGTTTAGTTTCCTTTCAACTTACGGGCCGCCATGTTTCGTATATTTCTTCCCTTAATTAGCTACTATTTACGGTACTTTTAGTTATATGCTCCATTACTTACATCGTCTTGGTGAATTATTATCTCAGAAACGCGGAATTCGCATTAATATTTTTTTTCTTAAAAAATAACGCTGTAAATATGTAAACGAAATATGAAGAACCACAGTAAATATGGCATCACGCTAGTCAACCTGTTAATATCCATCACAAACCAATTTAAAATTGTAAGAAACAAGGATAATTAACATATCATCAGGCATCAAGATAAAGCCTATATTTAAAAATGATATTTTTTTAATGAATGTATATTCTATATACAATACAGTCAAAAGTGTCCTTATTTCTTTGACCGGCATAGCTTCGTAAACAAATGTTGAGTATAGAAATTTGTATCTACGTTCGTTTGATTATTAACGCAAATTTTCAGAATTTTAAGTTCATTTCGTTTGAATTCATTTACCTTTTATTCCTTCTGTATTAATTTAAACAGCATCAGGGTATGAGTGATTAATTCTCTCATAGTAATACGTCCTCTTTCCTCGATCCTAAACACTGTAACCGAGATACGGTAAAGGTCTAATTAGGGCATTTATTCATATTACAGCGTGGGTTGTATGACGCATATATACGGCATAATCACGTTGACACACCGATTCTCGCCAGATCACCGAAGTTAAGCAACGTTGAGCCTGGCCAGTACCAGATGGGAGACCATCTGAGAAGGCGAGACGCTGTACTTACAGCGAGGTGAATACCAGGTTGATAAACTGGCGTGTCTATCCTTCTCTCGAGGGTAGATGAGACTCTTTTAAGCCGTGGTAGATCTAGTGATAGCGTCTCGATAAAAAATACTCTTGATAGCCCTGGCGGAGCATCAAGTATTCAGCTACCGATAAGATTTGAATTACACTACAAACTTGTGTGGTGAGTTCAATCTCGGCTGCGGTCGCGTGGGATGCATGGATGGGTGTATACCGCCGATTATAATTACTACGCTGATTAGCGCTTGAGGGCTGATAAAGAAAAACAAACAATGTACTTAATTTTATTTCTGGTAAAAAAATGTATGTTTTAATATCCAATAAAAATACATAAAAAAACGTATTTTACACATATTTGTTTTAAAATACATTTACTAAAGACCACGCAGTCTTTTACTCGTTCGAAAATATGGTTATTTTGTTTGCTGCATGTGAAGTTTATATATGGGGGAACATATGTGTGTTATATAAAATTACAAATTACTAACTTATGGACATAAAATAAAATAAAATGAATAACAAAATCCATCGACTTTTACTTCGCCTTTAGCTAGGAACAAAGTGTTGTATTTGTTCTAATATCATAAGGGTAGCATCAGAACAGATACTACACGTCATCGTTATCTCGGTAAGTAAAGAAGACATTCTTCTAGGTGGAAGAAGATTTTAATTTTTGTTCCAATCCAGATTTTTCCTTTTCGTGTTATGTGATGTAAATCACATTAAAAATATTTTTTCTAACTCTGCCCTCGTGGGAAAGCAAGTAAATAGAGACACATTCTCTAGTCGAAATGAATACCTTTCTCCTTTGATAAGCTTCCTGTTATGATAAACTTATAAAACTGATATTCATCTTCAGATGAAAATTGAAAGCCATGTATCTTAGTTCGTTTGTCAGATCGCTGTAAAATGGCTTGGATTATCCTTCCGCTGGAGAAAGTATGTAAAACATAATGCGAGTATCTATACAAGATGAAGATTGACTCAAAGATTCAAAAAAATCTGCAGTCCAAAGACAATCTTTCCTTCTTACAGTTTAAAATCTACTTCGAAATCTAGTAAGTAGTTATAATTTATTTTTCTTGCGAATCCTTTATCATGAGAACAACATTGATTATCTCCCTTTGATCTATATTTAACATTGAAGGTGTTCGACTTCGATTCCTCATTGCAAGACCGTCACAGCAAAATCCGTTTGCTACAGCAAAACACTTTCCTTTCCGTCTTGATGGACCTTGCATCAGATGTAATTTTATCGGCAGAGCTTCTTTGAAAGGGATTTTTTTATGTGGAACAGATTACCGTGGAAGTGCTTTCCTGCTGATTACGATTTAGCTGTTTTCAAAAAAACAAAACTCACCAAATTCTTTTCAAAACCTGATCGTAAGTAATAATCATCTCATACCATACAATATACGGCATAATTATGTTGCCGCACCCGTTCTCGTAAAATCAGCGAATTCATGTGACCTTGAGCCAGGCTATTACCAGATGCGTGGCCACCGGGAAATACAAGGCGTTGTACGTAGTCAGTTATACGGGCCTGTATAATACAGTAGAAATATTTGCATAGTTCTAGTCTTCTTAGAACAAGGTATAGAACCTGTTAGCTTCCCTTTTGATACACGAGACTTGCCGCACAGGAGGTAGATGGAATTTCAAAACACTAGTGCAGACAATATACTAAGAAAAGGTCCTATTGAAAACTAAAGCCCGTTGGTCTTGTGAAAATTTGTTTTAATACTTGTCTCACAATCAATACATTCATTTCCAATGTGTCACACGCCAGCAAGAAAGTAGTAATGCGTAGAAAACTGTCGCAAGAATGCTCATGTCAGTGCACAATTTGATCTAATCGAAGATATTCTTGTTTCTCTCATTAAAATACTAAACTGTATAATAAAAAAGTAAGGTCAATGAAGCTATCATCATTTTTTATGAGATAACATTCAGATTATGCCAAACCATCGAACCCCTCACCAAACTCACCCAAATATGGAAAGATAGGAATACATCATTCAAATCAAAGATCTGACTCACGTGTCCATTCTTAACATCAATATCCCTGCATGCTTGTGAATCTTGAACCCTAACAGCAAAAACTGAAAGTAGTTGAGATGTGGTGCTACCGCAAAATACTTAGTATTTTTGACAATTAGCACATTACAAATTAGTAAGTAACCAACTGCATAAAGAAAACTTGGAAATCTCTTAGCCGCGGTAAAAAAAAAATGAAAATATCTTAACCGCTGTAAAACGGCGTAAATTACGGTGGTATGGTCGTGTAAGGTAATCAACAGGACTTGCTAAAACAATAATGCAGGGGAAGTAAGAGGATGAAGAATGCGTGGAAGGCAGAAGAAGAGATGGAAGGATAATATCTGGGAATGGACGGGCCTGAGGCTCAGAAGCTACCATCATAATAGAACTGGACAGACAGGAATGGAGAGAACTAGTGAGAGTTTCTAAAGAGATGCCTTCTGCAGTCAAACCAGACTACGGATATATATATATATATATATATATATATATATATATATATATATATATATATATATATAATGAAGCAAATATTCGGAATATCGTTCGCATCATGATTGTTAATTCTAGAACATTTCCGCCGTTGTCACCTCCGATCACCCTTCGGCGAACCTTTCAACATAACGATTCTTCAGTTCGAAGACATGCAGCTCTTTTATACTAATGGATCACCACTTAGCAAGGCTAAAGGCCACTCGAGAATAATGGTCTATGAAATTGCCAGTTCAATAGTGTGAGAGGATTGCAAACGATACATAGAATGGATATAATTTTATTACTTAATACGACGTCTTAATGAGCATATGTTAATATTAGACTTTAAGACAAACATGGTGTAGCCCGCAGAGAAGCATTCGCATGGTAATATATTTATGGGTGCGCAGAGGATAAAAAGAAACCTCTACCTAATCAGAGACAAGTTTTTTTATTAGGAAATATTTTACAGGGATGATCCTTGGATTAGAGCTCAGTCAAGCATATTTTATGTAATAATGATAGATTAAATATGAAGAATGCCGTAGATTATAATCGGATCGGTTGAAACTTTGTAAAATATGACCACTAAGATGAAGATGGTCGAAAGTTACATCGGCCCAAACATTGTGAAAAAAAAAAACAAGGAAGATGAGAATAATAGTCCAAATAACACACACACACACACACACACACACACACACACACACACACACACACACACACACACACACAAATAATTGTAAATCCATATCTCAAAAATATTCATTCATGGGAGTAGTAATCCAAATGTTAAGTACGTACCTCATCTAAAAACTTCTTAAACGTAATTTGTTTATTTTAGTATTTTTTTTTTAACTTCCATGTTGTCAGATATCGCATCTAATTTGTTTTTCGAAAAAAATAATCATTTATATGTGAAAAAAAATCCAAATGTGCAAAACTGCTTAAGCGGCTTGTGATTATCCGTGTATTTATGGAAGAAAAGCTGATAAAATATAGATGCATCCACACACAGAGAGAACGATGGTTATAACAGACGATCCGCTTTTGTTGTTAGGATTATGTCATAGACAGGCACTTTTTAAGAAAATAACCCAAGCCCCGTTTTTCCCATTGTCGTGCGAGCAATAAAGAAGTCTGTACGACAGCAAAAAACAAACAAAAAAATCAATAAAAAACAGACAAAAAATAATAATGGAAGGGAACACTTCAAAGCCGCTAAAGAGGAAACATTTACGACGAGAATATTTCAAGCGGGACGGAATTGTTTTAACAAATAATGCCCGCCACTTTTCATTGAAACAAAACTTACAGCGTGATACTTAAATGGCGGTGACATGAAAGTATTTGACAAATACAGCCTACTTATTATTCAGCAGAATTTGTTCAACTGATTTTGGTATATTTATGCATAGTGTTAAATATTTGAAATGCCAGAATAAGAGGAGGAGGGATATAACTGTGACAACTAAATCTCATACAGTTTTAATGTGGTTATTTTCCGATTCACAAAATTGCCGCCAAAATATGGCTATTTATGATTCTATAGTGTGACTAGTTCTCTAAACGACTCCCCATAAATCCATGCTAATATCGTATAACTCCGAAAATTCTTTTGCTAAAATTTGTTTCCACGATATTTTTCTAGTCAGCATTCTTTCTAGACAGATACCGGGGATTAAGGGAGGGACGACGTGAAGATAGCCAGCATCATAAGTTAAAGTGATTTTTGTGAAATAAACTGGTTTCGAACTGGAGTCGTCAGTCACAACTCATATCTGCAAGTATCTTATACATGTATAAAGGCGCCATTCGTGTATACGTGGTATATTGTTGTCACATATATGATGGTTCTCTAACCACTAGTCTCTCTCTAAGAGAAGATTGTCTGACGTAATAGGTTCCGCATTGTTTGCCAAACTCCAACCCCTGGCCCACCGCCTTAATGTGATATCTTCTAATGCTTTCATCATCTCCTGTCTTTCTATTACGTGTCTTGAAGTGTTATGGTAAACATCGTTGGATATATTCGATGTTCGATTACAGTCATATAACTGGTAGCTTTTTCATCTCACTTCTAATATATAATCGATATATCTATAAAAGTAAAATTGTCTGTCTGTGTGTGTGTCTGTGGGTGTACATTTCTCCACAAAATAACTCTGTCAATTTTCAGTCTGCAGACTCAAAATTTGATAGGAGGGGTACTGAGATTTGGGGAAATCTTTTTAATCGGTTTTCGGCCAGACATTTGGCCGCCAAAAGGCCAAGGTTCAACGATTAGACCTTTGAAAACTCTACTAAACTCCTCCGACAATTTTGGGTCTAAACACTTTAAATTCAAGATGTACGTTACTTGGACATGGATTAAATCTTTTAATTTGATTTGAGCCCAAAAGTAAATGTTAAGCAGTCAAAATCGGGGTCAAAGCTGAAAAAATTTGAAATCTGCGGTCTCTACCAAATTACTCAACCAATTTTTGGTGTAAACATTTGAAATTTTGCATAAAGTATATTCCGACATAGGGTAAGCTTTATAATCGGTTTTTGGCCGAAAATTTGGCTGCCAATAGGTTAAAGTTCAAAAGATTGTGTCTTTGTGGTCTAGCAAATTATTCAGCCAAATTTGGCTGCTAAGTTAAAAGAGTTGTCCTTTGCAGACTCTATCAAACTACTCTGCCAATTTTGATATGTTAGATATAGGTTTCCTGGACATGTCAAACCTTTTAATATATATATGTTTTAAATCAACATCGGATTTGTTCCTGGAAGTAGGGGTGTTTTGTATGTACACTTTGTCTTTGAAACATAATTAACAACGTTTATTTCTGTCCATAAATACAGTTTCTGTCTAAAATCATCATAAGTGTGATTTATAAGTAATGCTATGACAACAGCATATTCTTTTCATTGTTTGTACTCTCGAGTATATATCCGACACAGTTAGACACAATTAATCAACGAAAAATCACATCACTCTACATAAAAACATATAAGATATTAATGGATATATACCTGAGAATCAAAACAAGGAAAATAATATGCTGTTGTCATAGCCCTATTTATAAGTTGACAAAAAGTAATAACACTGGATTATATGAAAAGAAGCTATGGGTACCATAGGTTAACGCTGATCGTTGAGCTGGCTTAGATTACTCGTATATATAGAAATACAAACCAAAAGAGCATTGTGCGAATATTTAAAACCAGGATAACCGAGAGAAACTTGATTTTTATATGTTCGCCAGACTATTAAAAAACTGTGATTCAAACATGAATTACAAAACAATGAAGATGAGCTGCAAACAACAAAGGGAAGTTAGGAGTATTATTATTACTCAACTAAACGCGTTAAATTTTAAATGTGTGACGGCCTTTGGGAGGAAAGAACAACAGTAGAACATAGAATTAAACAGTTTTACTTAGAATAAAGTAATAAAGTATAAAAGAATAAACATTACTATACAACGGATGTGTAGATACCGAATGCACAGGTTTGTGAATACGTGATTCATTGTGAATACGTGCTTCATTGTGAATACGTGGTTCATATTAGAATGAAAGAATGAATTACAGTGAAAATCTGGGAAAACAGGTAACCCTCCTAGCACACAAAACTGACCAATTGACCCACATAGAATTAATCTTTTTGGCCATTTTATATACATACATACATACACACATACATACATACATACATACATACATGCATGCATGCATGCATTCACGCACACACTCTAACAGACATTTGAGATTTATATAATAGATGTTTTCTCGCTGAGTTCGTTTATTCTGGCTCTATTTGTTACGTAAGAAATTGCCTTTTCCAGGGAACTGGCTTAGTGGGCTTCTCTCGCACCGTTGTGAATCTGGAAAACAAATTATGCCTGGCTTGGAACTGCCGGCTGAGGGATTTCTTGCAAGGAGTCAAAGTTTGTCTTAGATAATTGGTAACGAGGAAGACGAAAAAGGAAACAGTTGGAGATTTCGCTTTGACAATTCGCCCGATTGTGATGTGTTGCTGTCGAACTGAGACATGACTTTGTAAAATCTTAGGAGATACACTCAGGTTTTACCTTCTATTTGGAAATGGGAAAGTCTATTGTTAATCGTTCGAGGCGCCCTTACACTTATACCAATGAAGCTGCTAAGACTTTTTTGTATCCCAACTGCCTCACGCAACCTATTAGGGTGTAGTGATTGGGTTATTAATTGTCCAAACCTTATAACCACAAGGCAGACAACTATTGTCCAATCAACAGGTATGTTATACTTTCCCACAAGTTACGATACATGGTATGGACTGTATTGGTAATGAGAGCAGTTATATCTATGGTAGCACATCAAAGACCGTAAAAGACCAATTCTGATTCTCTCTCCTCTGATCTTGAGTACGTGGTACATTGGGGAAAGAGGTGGCTGGTTACTTTTAATGCATATTAAACCAAGCTTATATGTTTACATCAGCAACGCTCTGATCCCCATCAAGCATCAAATGAAATGAATGGCTCTCATCTTGGCGAGGCTTCATGTTGTGACAAGTTTCTGGGCTTGACCTTTACTCCTGATCTGAAATGGAGCACATACATCGAATCCGTTGCGAACATCTCTGGAAAATGGTAGGATCCTTCCATCCATCCAGTATATATCTTACTTCTGATGTAATTCTCTACTTATATAAGAGCCAGGTAGTCCAAGGATGGAGTACTGTTGCCACATCTGTGCAGGAGCAGCTAGAAAGGACTTGTCCTGCCTTGATAGAGTTCAAAATAGATTCATAGCTTTGTAGAGGCATCTCTTTTCTCTTCCCTGCAACCTCTTTCTCACAAAAGAGATATTGCGCGCTTGTTTAAGTTCCAAGTTCTGAAACCACTATCAATAATCTACCCCGCTCTTTATCTGTGCCTAAACCTAAACGTAGATTTCATGAACAAAGTTTCTTAAAACTGCAAACCTGTTTGCCTGCTTTTCAGTTTTCTACAATATGATTGTCTTCAAGTCCAACGTAAACAAGTTCTTGATGAGTCGTTCCACTTAAGTACACAAATTTACCGAATTTTCAATTACTAACAATTACTATATTGCCCACCTGACTCCTGTACACTCTTTACCCCTTATCCTCGAATGGCTTCTGGCCCTTGATTAGTAGTGTTGTCTATGTAAAAAAAGCAGTTGACGGCATAATAACGTGAGAAACATCAATGTTTAGGACACAACATACTTATAAAGAAGAACTATTTCGACAACAAAGAAAAGCATTTCATTCGTTCGCCATAGTTGTGTTGTCAGACAAAAGTAATTTCAGTCCGGATACTTTCTTATCATACATTGGACACATGTCTATACGAGATAATTATCTCTGATTTCAAGTTAATTAACAATTAATCGACGCATCATTCATCATTTTCTTTTCCGGCGACCGAAGCAATGTCTGTAGTCGTTATGTCTTCGTAGCCCTAGGGATTTCAATGGATATAAAAGAAACGCTACCTGTCAGGGAGGGAGGGATTCATATTGAATTCCTTCCCGCGTCTAATTAAGGTCTATTTTTAGTCTTGTCTCTTTTAAAACATTTATGCCCATTTCAGAGATGTACAGATAATCCTTTACATCGAAAATATCTCACTCTATATAAAATTATGAATCCGTGTATATATTTTCATAGTTGTATCCTAAACTAATAAACTGATTATTATGAATCATGGAATACATATATATTTTAGGCAACATGGAAGATGAGTATCATGGCTAGATATCTTTTGTAAACTTTAATATTAGGAGGTTCCTCACTTCTTCTTTCTCTCTGTCTGTCTGTCTGTCTGTCTCTCTCTCTGCCTCTCTTTCTAATAATATATATATATATATAATTTTCAGAATGTGTGATATTATTTTCACAGCCAAACAACGTCGCAGCTCACAAGAGTCATAATAGTTAACAAACCGGAATCAAGACTCGAGTTTCGCCCTCATTTGGGCTTATCAGTTAGACATATTCGAACCAGGGATTCAAAACCCGAGCCTCTTGCATGCGAGGCAAGCACTCTGCCAACTGAGCAAACTCGAGTGTTGGACCTCCTTCTGAGCTGCGACGTTGTTTGGCTGGAGAAATATTAATATATATATGTGTGTGTGTGAGTGTGTGTGTGTATGTGTGTGTGTGTGTGAAGTATTGCACACTTTCATGTTCCCTTGCAAAGATTAAAATAAAGATTTAAAAAGATATAATTATATTAAACCGTATCTCTGGAATACTTATTATGACATTGATTCAAATGAAAATATTTCAGATTTAATATTTAATCTAAGGAGTCTTACGAATTTAAAGTATAGGGAAACTGGATGAATCAGTGTTTACTGACCACGAATGCAATTTGAGGATAAGCTGAACTATTTGACTTTTCAAATGGGTAGGTGTTTCTATATTATAACCTTTAACGTCCGTTTAAAATCGCCAAAAAAAAACCCAAATATTTCTAATACTTATTTCAAATTTCACAAATGTTCGAACCATCAAAATTGTCAATTCAATATATTCCCAGATCAAATGATACCAAATTTATTTATTAAAAAATGTAAATCTTATTAATATTCCATAACTTATGAAATGCTAGAAAAATAAAAGTAAACTATGCTTAGCGGGTATTATTAAACATAGTTTTCATATTGTGATTCGGTAAATTATAACAGTTATAGTGTAATTAATAACACTTTTAAATATAATTAAATTACAAAAATGCACAGCCATTTTTTTGTTTGTTTCTATAGCAAAACTGAGCGTAGAATAAGTAGACGGCGCAAACATAAAAGCGTTATTTCGAACGTGTCACGGAAGTGACGTAGCAAGCCAGTATTAAGCAGAAATAGCAGGGCAAAATATCTCTTAGGTTAGTTATGATGAACAGAGAAGACGTGTTTTCTCGGGTTTCCTTCGTCCCTCCCCAAGATATACTGGGAGATACAATGCTCTATACTGTAGAGTTCACAGGAACTTACTATGCAATACTAAGACTCAATAATGAATATACATAATTTTTTTTAAAAACGTACTACCTGTAATTGTTATTCAACATTAATGTTTACGGCTACTGCAGTAGTTAGAAAAGAAAAGAAAACAGTGATGCAACGTTACACTTACAGCAACTAAAATCAAACAGGATCGTCACGTCAATGCAACACAGTCGCAACAACTTTAACGTCTGTTATGTGGCAGTCAAGATTTTTGTGTCTATGTCTTAGTCGACAATCAAGACTTGTGTCCACCTATGGCGAAAACGAACTGGCTCTCGGAATGCGTCAGGTTTTAGCGACGGAATTGTTCGCATCATGTAAAGTCGTGTTGTAAAGTGGTTCAGGATCGTGTCAGGTCGTATGGACGGAATTGTTCGCATTATGTCGGGTTGTATCAAGGGAGTTGTTCAAGACCGTGCCAGGTCTCGTGTCGACGGAAGTATTTGGCACCGTGTCGGGTCGCAGCGACGGTATTGTTCGTGTTAAGTCGTATAGACGAAAGCGTTTGGTTTACGTTTGTTATTTCAGTGAACTTGACGATTATCGCAGTCGTACTGTCGCGAGTAATAACACATCTATCTATCTATCTATATATATATATATATATATATATATATGTATATGTATATATATATATATCTGTCTATCTATATTAATCAATCTATATTAATATATAATGTAAATATGTATATATATACACATATATATATACATATATATACATATACACATATATACATACATATATATATACATACACAAATATATATGCATATATATACATATACACACATATATATGCATATATATACATACACACATATATATATACATATATAGATATATATATACATATATATATACATACACATATATATACATATGTATATGGTAAGTAAGGCTTCTTCAGTCTTGACAGACTATGAATACCCACTGTAAGGGTGCCTGCGCGTGAAATTTGTGTGGCAAGAGTTGCGCAATCTCCAACCACGCCTCTCCTGAGTCAACATTGTTGCATACCAGTGGCAAGTTGAGGTACAAGACGACTGGAAACAATGCTGAGATAAACGGAGAGCACATACAGCGCGTAGAATTCCTAAATGGTCACCCATCTCGTATTGGCCAGGCTCAACGTTGCTTAACTTCGGTGATCTGACGAGAACCGGTGTGTCAACGTGATTATGCCGTATATACATATGTATATACATACACACATATATACATATATATATATATATATACATGCACACATACACACATACACACACACGCACGCACACACACACACACACACACACACACATATATATATATATATATATATATATATATATATATATATATATATATATATATATATATATATACAGGGTGTTCCAAAAGTCTTGGGCACATTTCAAGTCCTCATATCTTCATAACTGAATTGTAGAAAGATGAAAGTGGTACCATTTTTAAGCTAAATGCATTAAGTTTTTTGTAAGGCTTTTGATATTTTTCATTTCTTTTTAGATCCAATATCTTAATAGTTCTTAAGATATTCAATGTCAAAATGTGCCCAAGACTTTTGGAACACCCTGTATATATATAACGAGTGCAATTTTAAAAATATTAACATTTTACTCAATGAGGATTTTACAATGCCAAAATAAAAGGTTAATGAGCAATGCTTAATAGGTTGCCATATTTTTATCTGATGCACCTGTATTGCAATTTAAACACCGTAAGTCAGTATAGCATTTTACGAAGCATTCCAGTTATTATTAGCAGCAAAATAAGCAAATCCAGTTTGCTTTTGAAAAGAGTCTTTGGGGACAGATTGGAAGTTACCATTAGCGTGATAGTCGATTTGAAAGTGGAAAAATTAAGTTGGGATTAATGGCAATATACCAGTAACATCAAAAAAAAAAAAAAGATAATGAACCCCAGGGGTTCAGCAAAGTGGTTAATAAGAAATGTGATATGCATGTTAAGACACACAAAAGGACTAATACACACATACACTGGAAAGAAATTAAATGTCTTCTAGTGTAAACTCGAATGCCTATTATATACTATCCTTGACTGTCTAAGGTTTCTCTGTATAAGAGTTTGTTAAGAAACTCTGCATGAGGATTCTTTTTTTACAAGTAAACCCTGACTAAATATTCAACATCCCATAGTACTTGCGGCCCAAATAAAATCTCGGTATGGCTAACCCATGGTAGTATTTTCCTTTTATTAGGAATCGTGTACCTTCTCCAAGTGATGTGACTTCATGAAAACAGCTGGATATTCCACTAGATCAAGAGAATTCTTGTCTTGAGATCAAGTAAAACCAAGAGATAACATGAAAAGTGTACTATAAAAATTTGATTCGCAACTTCTTCACTAACTCTGTATTTGATATATTAAAGAGAATTTGAATGGAATATTCGAATGATTATGTATCTCAAATACGGACCAAGAGTTAGATTTAGTCCCTTGATATCTGAAAACTTCAACTGAAGTAAAATGAAACAACGAGAAATGAATATATATTAGTGATGGGACGATTCCAGTATTTTTCCTGATTCCGATACAATTACCGATTCCGTACTAAATTCCCGATTGCGATACAATTACCAATTCCGATTCTTTATAAATCTCTAAATATTTAACTATAAGATTTCTACTTTCACCGATTTTATTAAAAACACATGTTAAATACACCTTGGAGGATGGTCTATAGATTTTAATTTTACTGATAATTTAAACTAATAAATATTTATTATTTATCATTATTACTAGCAATAAATTTATTGAACTAGTGAAGCGTCTCGTGTGTAAAAAAATATACTGAAAACACTATATATAAAAACTAAACATCCAAAAATAAACCATTTAAATTTTGAAAATAGTAGTAGCATTTCGAATTCCCTAGTTACATGACAATCCAATATATATATATATATATATATATATATATATATATATATATATATATATATATATATATATATATATATATGTATGTATGTATGTATGTATATATATATATATATATATATATATATATATATATATATATATATATATATAATGCCCCTTATCTTGAGTTGAACATATAGGGAGGTGATACACGATGCTCTTTGTGTCAACAAATCGAGCTTAGGCATTCGGACGATGTCGAACCATCGTTAATTCACTTCCATCACAACATCTATTGAATGGCGTAATGGTTCCAAGCTGTTGGATTTCGCCCTGGATTGAGGTAGTTGCCTGTCTAACCGTCTATATCTATCTATCTATCTATCTATCTATATATATATATATATATATATATATGTATATATATATACGGCATAATCGTGTTGACACATCGGTTCTCACTAAAATTAAGCAACGTTGAGTCTTGTTAGTACCAGATGAGTGTATATTTGAGAATTCTAGGCGCTGTGTGTTCTCCCCGCTTATATCGGCATTTGTTTTCAGTCGTCCTGTACATACACTTACCTTGCCACCTTCTGCCACAATAATTGCACGCGCAGGCACCCCGTCGTATTCTGAACTGTTTATATATACAGAGTTAAAAAAAATGGTAGTAGGAAGCAGGCTCGAAACCATACCGCGAAAGAGGAAAAGAACGGGGAAAAAACGCGACATCTTTGCTGTTTTGACCACCTCCAAACCGGAAGTGAAGTAGGTTTAAATTAAGGCTAGACAATCGAAAATAGATGACTTTCGAAGATATCGGCGAAAAAAGCGATCACTCCCTGTAGAAAAGTGCCCAGTTGAGGGTGAAGAAATTAATGTTTTTAGCCAATTCTTCGGTATTTGTCGTCTGAAGGATCGAGCTCTAAAATGATAATGATCTTGTGAAAATCCGTCGCATTTGTCGAAAGTTTAGGCAGACATACAAACATACGTACATACATTTATATATTGGTAGCTCAAATTTTCGACCCAAACCGATTAAAAAGCTTGCCGTATATCCGAATACCCTTTATGGAAAATTTCAGATGTTTAGACCAGAAATTGTCGGAGTAATTTGGTAGGGATCGCAGAGATCAATTTTTTTAAAACTTTGACCCCTATTATGACCCTTTAACATTTATTGTTTTAGGCTTAAATCAAGTTATTAAGTTAGATCCATGTCCAAGGAACCTATATCTACAATTTCAATTGTTCATACCCAAAATTGGAGGAGTTTGGTAAAGTTCTCAGGAGTCAAATCTTTAAACTTTGACCTTTCACCAGGCAAATTTCTGGCCGAAAACTGATTACAAAGATTTTCCCAAATCTTAGTACCCTGTATATCAAATTTAAAGTATGTAGATTAAAATTGACAGAGTTATTGTGTATGGGAAATCTACACAGACAGACACACAGACACACACAGACACACAGATATTTTCACGTTTATAGATATACTAGCATGGTTGCCCGGCGTTTTCCGGGTATTTGGAGGTATGTGTCGATCAAAAAAAATAAAACGGTCAATTTTTTAAAACTTTGACCCCTATTATGACCACTTAACATTTTTTGTTTTGGGCTCAAATCAAGTTATTTAGTTAGATCCATGTCCAAGGAACCTATATCTAAAATTTCAAGTGATTAGACCCAAAAATTATCGGAGGAGTTTGGTAGAGTTTTGAAAGGCCACATCGTTGAACTTTGACCCCTTAATCGCCAAATTTCTGGCCGAAAACTGATCACATCGATTTTCCCAAATCTCAGTACCCTGTATATCAAATTTCGAGTCTGTAAACTTAAAATTGACAGAGTTATTGTGTAGGGAAATGTACACACACAGATAGACACGCAGATATACAGACAGACAGATACACAGACACTTTCACTTTTATAGATATATAGATAGACATAAAGCGTATTTTGTAGGATGCCGGTTCAAAGGGAGTGCCGTTGTGATTACGCTACTGTTGCTTCATTATAACATCTCCCTTGATGCTTGTGAATAAAATGTTTACATTTACGAAAACCTGCTTCAGCGAAAGAAAAGTGAACATCGCAAAGATAAAGTAAAATTGACGTGTCTGAAATCCTGGGATTCCATGTTGCTTAGTGTTGACAGCTACTAGGAGAGCTTGGGAATGCCTTCATAAAAAAAATTTGACACTGAGAAATGGAGGAAAATATAAAATGAAATAAGGAAACAACTGTCTGAAAGAAAAACGTAGCAAAATTAAATAGAAAAAGAATTAAAGGTAACAAAGCAAAAATAAAAATAAATAAAAAGAAAAAGTGAAAAACAAAATTCGATGAAGGGAAAAGTAAAAGAAATAAAAGAAATAAAAGAAATGGATGGAAGAAAAGAAGAAAGGAAGAAAAGAAAAAAAAGAAGAAAAGAAGGAATGAAGAAAAAAAGGAAGAAAAGAAGGAAGGAAGAAAAGAAAAAGGAAGAACAGAAAAAAGGAAGAAAAGAAGAAATGAAGAAAAAAAAGAAGAAAAGAAAAAAGGAATAATCAAAGGCAGGAAGAAAAGAAGGAATGAAGAAAAGAAGAAAGGAAGAAAAGAAGGAAGGAAGAAAAGAAAAAAGGAAGAACAGAAAAAAGGAAGAAAAGAAAGAAGGAAGGATAAAAGAAAGGAGGGAAAAAAGGAAGAAAAGTAAAAAGGAAGAAAAGGAGGAAGGAAGAAAAGAAGAAAGGAAAAAAAGAAAAAAGGATAAAAAGTAGAAAGGAAGAAAATAAGAAAGGAAGAAAAGAAGGAAGGAAGAACAGAAGAAAGGAGCAAAAGAAAAAATAATGTGAAAAAAACAAGAAATAAAAGTATATAAAAAGAATGAAAGTAGGAAAGGTAAAGGAATGGATGAAAAAATATAATGGATAAAAGAAAGAATGATTAAAGGGATAGAATATTACATACAATGGACCAGAGAATGGAGGGAAAATAAAACATGAAAGAGATGGAATAAAAGAAAAGTATATAATGAAAGAAAGAAATGAAAAATAAAAGGGGATCAAATGAAAAGATGATAAAAAGAAAAAAATCGACTTGAGAGAAAACAAAAGAATGGAATGAATGAAAAAGGATGAAAGAAATTTCGAAAACGAAATAAAGGTTCAATATACAAAATGGACAAGTGAAACAACAAAAGTAAGTCTAGAGCTAAAAAGAAAACAACAAGTGAAGCATGCATGATACCCTGTGAATGCACAGTGAATGCACAGTGAATGAGGCATAAAAAATGACTCAGTTCAGCATTTACCCACCTCTCATTTAGCTCCAAAAGTCCCCAGGGGACGTCAAAACCTGGTGAAAATGAATAAATGGTGCAGTTTAAGGCCTTAACATATGTAAATTTGAGTTCTGCTCCATGCAAAAAAAGAAATGATTAAGTTCATCATTTATTCCCCCCCATTTAACCCCAAAAGTCCCCAAGGCCCTTAACATATTTAAATTTGGGTTCAGCATCATGCAAAACTGCTAGATAGACACACAAATAAAATTTTGGACAAATATGGCAAAATAGTCCCAATAATGGAGTGTTTTTCTTCGCCCTAAAAGAGCCCCTGGGGCACACCCAAAAGTTATTGCGAAGTATAGACAAACAAAATTATATAGAAATCCGTTAGTTACAACTTTTCAGAAAGTTTTATAACAATCCAAGGTATCAATTTTTTTAATAAGCACATAAGTGTAAATTTTAGCAATTTTAACTCGAAATACACCCCTAGACAAACGGATGATCGGACAAGGGTGAATTTACAGGTCAGCCCTCCTTTTGTCGGGAGGAGGGAACAAAAATAAAATAAAACATCAAACTAATGAATAAAGAATAAAATTAGAGCAAGAATAAAATAATGAAGAGAACTTAAAATGATGTCGCGATAATTGAAATAGCGGAAAATAAGTGACGAAAATAAAAAAAAGGCAGAGAGAAAACGAAAGAAGAAAATCCAAAGAAAGACAGAAACAAAAAAATAGATTACAAAATGAAAGATAGAAATAAAAGGAAGAAATAAATGATCGAAAACAGAAAAAAATGTAATGCAAATGAAACATAATGGCTATTAGTGTGGCAGATTGCTGAAACGATCTTTCACTTGGTGATACAAGCACAAAATTGAAATGTGTCGCGACCATCTTGAAAGCTGGCAGCCATCTTGAATTTTCTGATGGCTAACGTTCTTTTCTTAAAATGTATGTTCTAAACCTCATTTGTGCTAATTTTGGTGCTTGTATCACTAAGTGAAAAATCTTATGAAATATTGAGATAACCTTCCCCACTCTATATAGGTAAATTTGAAATAAATAACGAAAGGATATAACATCAGAAACAAAGAATAAAATGTCAAGAAAAAGAAAGAAGGGAAAAGCAAGTAGAATTTAACAAAAAAAAAAAACGTTTAGAAATTAAAAAAAAAAATGCACGGAAAACGAGTGACAGAAAGAAAGACTATGAAACCAAATTATAAAGATATAAGCGATAAAATAAAGAAAACATGCCATAGCATAAGAAAGAAAGAAAAAATAAAGAGAAATCTAGTATGCAAGGGCCCGACAATATTTATCGACACTTTAGTATTCGACTTTCTGAGTACAATAGTGCGGCGAAATTCCTTCAATAGAATAGCATAAACATATAAAGACAACAATTGTAATAAAAAAATAGAAACAAAACTCGATTAGTTACGGAAAAATATTTAATTTTCATCATTTTTTACAAAGCACACGCGACATTATTTTTCGGACATCGTTGAAAAACTGTTAATAATCTGTAATATCACCTTTCTTCTCAATAACTTTTATCAATCTCTCTTCATCATGATCAAACGTATGCACAATAACATCTCTACGTGTTTCTATTAGTTGTTTTTTTGGCATCTAGTATCCGTTCTTTTTTCGTTATTTCAGGTTCATCATAAACAAGTTGTGCAAGCATTTCCCAAACATTTTCCATTAAATTTAGATCTGGACTTTTTGCAGGCCATTCGAAAGTAGTCATATTCACTTTAGCAATCCATTCTTTTATGAGTTTTGACACATGGATGCTGCAATTGTCTTGCCGTAGAATGAAATTATTCCCCGTCTCTCTTCTTATCCTTGGTCGTGCTTTCTCGTCCAGCAACTGTTTGTAGCTTCCGCTGTTCTGTCGTCCTTTCAACTACTCCAACCATATATTTCCATTAGTAAAGATTATACCCCAAACCATAACTCTTCCTTCCATCTGTCGTTTTTTCAGTATAACAGGCTCACTCCTTCTCGACCAAGTACACCATCCATCGGGCCCATCAAACTTGAAACACGTCTCATCAGTAAATATAATCTTCTTAAAGTCAACATGCTTTGTTTACCACCTTTTAGCATCTCTAGTATTGGTCGTTTGTGTTTCTTTGTTAGTGTAATTTTTCTTAGCCTTTGCATACTTCAAACCAATCCTATGCAGCGTTCTTTGTACTGTTCGGACGTTTACATCCAATTCACATTTCTCCTTCACTTTTCTTGCCGTAACTTTTTCTCCAGATGTCAAAAGCTGTGTCACAGTCCTCTTCATTCTCTTTTCAGTCCTCTTGCTAATTGATCTTTTCCGTCCTCAATTCTTTTTCCGCTCGGAGTTTGTCTTCAGAGTTTGTCTTATTCGACTGTTGATTTCGACAGCTTTAAATCCATGTTGCTGAGGTCATCTTGTCGCTTCTTTCGTGCCGAACAAACGACTTCTTTTGAATGCATTTTACCTCATTAAACGTAATTGTTTGCCAGTAGAATAGAACAGATAATTGATTTTAATGATGACAGCTAAGTGTACAAGCAGAAAATGTGTATACAGCAACATATACATGAACATAGCTCTTAATAAAATATGATTTTTGTCATGTCTGAAAAATAGTGTCGCGCAAGTTTTCACAAAAATCACAAAAAAAAAACAAAATTATCAAAGCCAAACTAAAAAAATGATTACACTAGTAGTGGATTCTCCCTCCTCAACTACATACTTACAATCTCAAACGTTTCTGGCACTAGTAACCCTCTTGAAGTATTTTTTTCAAAGTGTCCGAAAAATATTGTCGGGCCCCTATATCTATAAAAATGTGAATGTGTGTGAGAAGGTAATTCTTAATCTATATGCTCAACGAATTTTTGATCTATAGACTTGAAATTTGGTATATAGAATATTCAGATATGTGGAAAACATGTTAATCTGTTTCATCTAGAAAAAGGGCTGCTAAGGGGTCAAAATTAAAAATATTAGTACGACGTAGGGGTGATCGGATTTTAATCTGTTTGCTAACTGTTCAAGGAATGCGCATGCGTGAATGGTTCACATTACAGGTTGCTTACGTTGAGAATATGTTGGTTAGAAAACACTGATTAAATATCGTTGCAAGTTTACTCATTTTCCCGAGGTTTTTGTTTCGATCTCAGCTCGAGTATTTTTTTCTTTTTTCACTTACAAGAAGTGAACTGTGTAGAGAAAAACAAAGCAATATTCGCACGCACATGTCTCAATTTCTGTCCCATTTTTAATATATTTTTAAGGAGTCTTGCGTTACCTTTAATACCTGGCAACGCTGGGTACATGGTCTAGTATAGAATAAAGAAATGAAATGAAATTAGCAGAAAACAAAAACAAGCAAAAGATATAAACGATCGTAAAAGAATTTTTCCGTAAAAAAACTGCCTTTCAATGTTCTGTTTATTTTTCTTAACCGTATATTATTTTTTGCTAAATCGTTTCTGAGAGAAAAAAAAAGAAACCTGTTTACCGTAATTGCAAATTAAAAAGAAAGAAAGAAAATGGCTTAAATACCTACATACTGGCACGTCATGCTTGGCATATTGTTATGATATATGTAAAATGGCAGCATTAACTCAAGTGATGAAAGATGGTAAAGCATTTTATTAGAATAAACCATATTAACCGTTGGAAAGGCAAGGCAGAAAGGGGAATTCTGGAAATTCTGGAAATCCTGGCACTAGGCTCTGGTTAGCTCAATCACCTAACACCTCTGTCTAATGCTGTTTCATGGAAATCGCTCCGGGCATGTCAGGAAGCCAGCTGGCGTAAAGTAACTAAAAGAACATTACTTAAAGATCCCAAATCAAGGAAAGATAAATGTGTGATGCTTGGATTCTAACTCAGAGAACAGCAATTCTCCCCCCTCCCCCGGCGTTTTTGGTAAACATTGAACATAGAATGTGAGAACTAAAGGATAAAATAATTGAAGCGAGAGGTATAAACTGCTGAAAGTAAACCTGGGTCCATTTCTACTCCCTTTACAGTTTGACCCATCATAGGTGGAATTGTTTTGGGTTCTTTCTTCATCAGTAGGCTGTGGTGTCCCTGGGAGTGTGTATTCTTACTTACAAGAAAAAAAAACATCATCATCCCACGCGGTCTTTCAAGCTGTATAAACAGCAGAACTTGTCCTTTCTAAATGCACCAATTTAGCTACGACAAAATAAACCTACATTACACATGCAACATAAAAAATATTTTTTTTAAAATAGCATTATATTCTTTATTAATGTTTCTAAAGAATTGACAAATAAAAATATATACAATATAAAATCATATAAGTGGAAGTAAATATTTAAAAGTTGTATTTTTTATTGTATTAATCTAAAAAAAAGCACGCGACCACAAAAACGTAAAAAGCTACTTTAAATTAAAGGCCAGATTTATAGGGGATTAATAAGTAAGGGCCAGATTTATAGGGGATTCATAAGTCTGTGAAGTTAGATATTTTTCATTATACATTTAAATTTCTGCATGTTGGTACCAGTCGAAGAAAAATGGGAGCAGGAAGGAAATTCCATAAGTAAGCATATAATTATGTGTGTGTTTTTATTTTTACATAGTCACTACCATTCTCAATATACTTTTGCGATGAATTCAATGACGCATTTCTGCTTCTGGCGTACGTCCATGACAAAATTTATTTCTTTAAATCTCAGCTGTCAGTATCTAGAACAGATAGATGAAACTTTTACGTCATGAATGCACAAGTTTAGTCGTAATCAAATAAATAATCATCTCTGATTCATAATACAAAATAGAAGGTATTATTTTTCGAATGCTCGTTGTTATATATATATATATATATATATATATATATATATATATATATATATATATATATATATATATATATGAATTTTAAAAGAAGGTAATAAAATCAATTCTTTAAAAGGAGACTTATCCGGATAATACAAAGCTCAACAAAATTGTATTGGAGCTTATTTAGAAGTAAACAAGAAAAGACAATGAAGGTATAAAACTATATATATATATATATATATATATATATATATATATATTCATTTATTCAACAAAGTGGTGCGCATTTATGTAGGGGTGCTGAGTAAGTGGGGACTCGTTATGTCATGGCATTTCGACGCCTTATGCTTCTCATCAGAAGAGTGGTAAAGGTGTTAGGTAATATGATAGGGGTGCTATAGTATCATTAGGAGCGACATAGATTATTAAGGCCGTTTGATGGAGCTACAAGTGGTTTCTGAGACATAGGAGGAGTGTAGGTTTCATTATGCAATGGAGGTATGTATATAGCATATTTGTCACAGTAGTAGTATGTGGATAGCATGTGCGCTTAAATTCTAAGGGTGGCATGCTAGTCTATAAACATTCTAAGGGTGGCATGCTAGTCTATAAACATATGCATCTATGTATGTGTGTATGTATGTAAATAAACACCATTCAGTCAGATTAACATACAAGAAAACGCTAATATATTAATAGAAATATAAATGTGAGCAAATAGATAGAAAAATAAAAAAGCTAACATAGACGCGTGGGCATTATATAGATATGTATGTATATATATAAATATATATATATATGTGTGTGTGTGTGTGTGTGTGTGTGTGTGTATTATTTTATTTATTTTTGCGATACGTTTTAAATGAATCTAATTATTTATACGAAAGTGCATTTTTATCTAAATGCGAGTTTGGAAAATTTTTTCCTTTGACCAATTTGGTACCCCCAAATGCGGAGCAGCATCTATATTGTTTTAAAATATGATTATCCAATGGCACGTGTTCCGTCGTTTACGACTCATCAGAGCGATTGAATCTAGCGAGATTCGAAATAGGGACTTCATGGTCAGAAACGTAAACTCTTACCACTGAACCATTTCGCACGATCGTCTGGATATATCGCAATTTACGTAGATGTCATTTTATTTGTTTTTGTTTTTACGATACGTTTTGAATGAATTAACTTATTTATACGAAAGTGTATTTTTACTTAAATGATCAACATATATATATATATATATATTATATATATATATACATGCATACATATATATATATACATACATATATATATATATATATATATATATAATGTGGCAGGGAATAATAGATGACGTATAATTATGAAATCATTTTATGCTCAAATTTATTAGGCGTGGGGTTAATTATCACATTAATCTGCAATTTCCGCAGATCCCAAGAACGAAATAAAACGGGGAGATTGGACGAGGAAGAAGAAGGTAATAAATTTTTGTGAACAGGAAAAGGAAGGGAAGACTTGGGGATTGGCAAAAAAGGGGGTCAGGATAGTGGCTTCGTAGATGGGAAGAAAAACAAATGGACACGGTGAAAAATGAAAACAGTATATAATAATTTATGATAGCTTGTCATTTAACTTATGGTAGCTTGTCATAATGTATAATCGCAAGCTGACAATTTCCGGGTATAAATGCGTTTTACATCTTCGAAATAATCGTATACCTATCTTATACAGAAGCTATAAGCGTTTTATTGAAACATTTATAAAGATACAAAAAAAATCTAAGGGAAACATTCAATTTCAATTTTTAGGCATACTGAGTTCAACTTAACGCATACTTAACACTTGCATAAACCGAGTTACCTCTGGCAAATTCACAATTGCAAAAGGGCATTTAACTGAATTTAATTTAAAGGGAATAGAAAAAGAAAAACAGATCACTTTAATTATAATTATGAAATATGAAACGGAGAACACTAGCTGTATACCTTCTACCTCTTTTAAATATATTACACACGCACACACACACACACATATATGTATATACATATATGTATATACATATATATATAAATGTGTGTGTGTTTATGGGAAATATGCGTATTCGAGTATACTTCACATTTTATTCATACCAACCGATTGATTTATTAAGCTCGAAGCATGTGCAAATAAATGACATAATGTTTAATGTCTATATACCAAATATCAAGATAGATTCATATTCTGATAAGTCAGGGCAGAATATAATTAAAAATTGACATAATAATTATAAGAATAATTGTGCGCCACGAAACAGGTGCTGTCAAGACTTGGACATTTAATATACTGAATAAAATAAGAGTAAGATAGACATCTTGTTATTTGCAATATAGGCTTTTGTCATTTATTTACACACACAGACACGCACACATGCATACACACACATATGTATATATAATCGTCGCAGGTTTAAATTTATGTCCTGCAATAAATAGTTTTTCACCACTTTTATTTTCGCTCTTAAAGATTAGTATGAAGATATAATAATACTAAATTTTGTTGCAATTCTTAAATGACAGCAGCTTAGTCTTACTAGCATTAAATGTGACCATCTGTTTACGGCCCTATTCCACTACGGTTGGAGGTCATTTTCTTCGGATTCAGCCATTGTCTTAGATTTGTGTACATTCATTCTTCCATCGTGCATATTGTAGAGCAATGCATCATCAGCAAATATACCCATCTCGAACGTAATATTATCAGGGAGGTCGTTAATGAAAATAAGTCCAAGGATCGACCCATCGGGCACGCTCAAGTTTATGTCATGTTATGGATCAAGTTAAATTAATATCTAATTCTTTCAAACTTAATGATCAGAGGTTTTAATTATAAGTGCTTAAATCCATAAAATTTCACCCAAAACTTAAATTTTGGGTATATTCTTTTTATCGAATTTGAAGACTTCTCTAAATGTCATAAACATTTTAAACCCCTTTTCCTCCCGTTTAAATAAAATTTAATATAATCCGCATTAAATATGTTTCAAACTTTTATAATGATCATCTAATTAATTTAGGAAAGTATCCTGTCCCTATTACAGACGTATAAATAAACTAACTAACTAATCTATCTATCTATCTATCTATCTATCTATCTATATATATATATATATATATATATATTTATATATATATTTATATATTTTATTTTTTTTTATTAACGTTTTATCTGTTTGGTAACATATGTTTCAGATGTTGGACCATGTTTACGATCCAACAGCCTCGTCAGACCTTACAGACTTCAGTGTATGTTGAGCAAAAATAAAAAATGCGGTCAATTTTTTTTAGCTTTGACCCCTATTATGACCCCATAAAATTTATTGTGTTGGGCTCAAATCTAGTTATTACGTTAGATCCATGTCCAAGGAACTTATATCTAAAATTCCAAGTGTATAGACCCAAAATTGTCGGAGGAGTTGTATAGAGTTCTGAAAGGTAAAATCGTTGAACTTTGACCCATTAATCGTAAAATTTCTGGCCAAAAACCGATCACATCGATTTTCCCAAATCACAATACGCGGTATATCAAATTTCGAGTCTGTAGACTAAAAATTGACAGCGTTATTGCGTAGGGAAATGTACACAGACACACAAACAGACAGACATTTTCACTTTTATAGATATATAGTTTACATACACATATATATCTACGTGCATATATATACATAGATATATACACACATATATATATACATACACTTGTGACCGATATTATTCATACCCCCTCTTGAAAATTGAGTTTATTAGGTGTAACTATGTAAGAATTTATTGTTTACGTCCATATTGATACATATTCTTAATAAACCTCTTCTGATCATTTTCGTCATTTTAAAATCTCGGGATACTTGTAATAAAAGAAATAAACAGCTATTTATAAAATCTGCAATGTTCAAAAATAATCATACCCCCTTATTTTTTCAGTATTAATCGAGTTTCTGACTGTTTGTTTCCTGTTTTATTCTTATTTTGAATGCTTTTATACAACCTTTGATTAATTTCATTTCGTTTTTTTCATTTTTCAGAAATTAAAATGATATCAACTGAAAACCAATAAAAGAATAAAAATTATTAGAATGGGGAAGAAAAAAGAGCTTAGTAATGATCTTATGACTAAAATTTTGAATTCACATAAGGATGGTTTAGGTTACAAGTCAATTTCCAAGAAATTTGAGGTCCCTACAGCAACAGTACAGAGCATCATCAAAAAATTCCAGAGCCACCACACAACAAACAACTTTATTGGTAGAGGAAGGAAAAGGAAACTGTCTGCTAGAGCCACCAGGAATATTGTAAGAAGTGTTAATGCAAATCCAACCACCACTACTAAGGACATTTTAGATAATCTGGAGTCTTCTGGCATAAAAATATCAAGGCAAACATTGCAAAGGACTCTGCATGAAAATGGTCTGAAAGGAAGAAGACCAAGAAGGACTCCATTGCACACCGTAAAACACCTTGCAGCACGTCTAAAGTTTGCTAGGACCCATGTGAATTCTCCAGAGTCCGTTTTCCCAAGTATTTTGTGGACTGACGAATCAAAAATTGAATTGTTTGGCCATATGGATGCTTCTTACGTTTGGAGGAAGAAAGGAGAAGCTTACAACCCAAAGAACACCATACCCACGGTGAAACATGGTGGTGGTAGCCTAATGTTTTGGGGGCTCCTTTTCGGATAGTGGTCCAGGTAGTTTGGTCAAGATAGATGGAACCATGAAGAAGGAGCAATATTTGGAGATACTCCAGAAAAACATAGACAGGATGCGGAGAAGCTCCATTTAGGACCAAACTGAGTCCTTCAACAGGATAATGATCCAAAACATACTGCCAAAATAGTCAAAAAATGGTTTGAGGATAATCAAATTAATGTTTTGGAATGGCCTAACCAGAGTCCCGACCTGAACCCTATCGAAAACCTCTGGCACATATTGAAAACTGAGGTTAAAAAGCGGAAACCTAGAAAGTTGAGGGATTTGGAGAACTACTGCATTGAAGAATGGTCAAAAATGAGTGTTGATGCTTGTAAAAACCTTGTTGATAAATATCCAAAACGGTTACAGGCAGTTATTAAGAATAAAGGGCATGCTATTGACTATTAGTAAGAGAGGTATGAATAATTTTGAACTAGTGCCATTATTGTTTTTCTTTGTATAATGTTTAAAATTTGCATAATTTATTTATTTGTTGAGTTTAAATTAAATGCTTATGCTTGATTTATTGTTTGAAATCCCTTTAATATTGTCTACCTTCTGGTTTGAGCAATATTCTTATAGAAATCTCAAAGATCCGAGGGGTATGAATAATATCGGGCACAAGTGTATATATATATATATCATATCAAAAAAAAATTAAAAAATTAAAAAAAATTGGTATTATAGTAAATTCGAGAGTTGATGCAGTGATTGCAGGTGATTAAATGACTTACTGACTAGATGGTTTTTTTTTTAACGAATGATAGAAAGTAAATTTTTGTATGGTTTCAAATGTTAAAAACTTCAAAGACTATATATATACATATATATATACATACATATACATATATATACATATATATATATATATATATATATATATGTATGTATGTATGTATATAACAACAAGAATTAAATCACAGAGTAATTAATCCTGTGGTTCACAATAAGATAGAGCAAATTAAAAATTGTCGGTTTTATAACTTTTTTTCAATAAAATATAGAATTTTAAAAAAGCAAAATGTATTATTTGAACAAGAAATACATGACATTTAAAGTTCTTTCCTTAATCCATAAGTTTTCGATGCAAGGAGAATATCTTTAGCAAACGCTCGGATCGGATGCCTTGATTGCATATCGTTTTTATTGTTCAATCTATTTTTCCTGTTGTCCTTATCTATGTTTCTTTAATGATTTTAATCGTTAATTACTTTTCAATATACGTACTAAAAATCAAAATTATGCCTATTCATAGTAAATATTTTGCTAAAGACATTGCTCTGAGGAGATTAACCTTACACCGAAAAATCACTTTATATGTCGTGTATTCCTTTTTCAAAAAAATAAATTTTTGCTTTAAAAATTTTATAATTTACTGAAAAAAAAATTAAATATAAAACGTACAATTTTATATATGTATATATATGTATGTATGTATATATATATATATTAGTGTATATGTGTATGTATATATATATATATATATATATATATATATATGTTTATATTCAATAAGTAAATATTAAGTTTACATTCAAAAAGCTCATGTAAACTTAAAGAGAATATAAATAGTTATATTTATATTGTCTGTCTGTCTGTCTGTCTGTCTGTCTGTCTGTCCGGTCATCTGTCTGTGTTGCTTCATTTTTTCAAATTCTATCCCTACCGAAATTAAAAGTCACAGAGCGGCGCTATATGAGTCAAATAATAAAAAGCTCAATACAACCAAAATAGGAAATAGAGCTTGTTATAAAGAACACAATTAAAAACTGTGAATTTTAATTTACAAGAATTTTATTTTAACGAGGATATCCCAAAAAATATTAGAAATCCCTTAATCCGCGGAGTTACAAAACTAGTGCTCTTTTCTTCAGAGAAACTATTTATTGCAAAATAATTGTTATAAAAGTTGAATAAGTATCTATTAAATCGGGAAATAGTTTCAGAATTACGTCAATAGCTTCGTATAATCGAATGAACAAGAACCGGCATCAAAATAAAAACGAGGCGGCGTTCCCAGAAATATTTTTTTTTTACAAAAAATTAATGAAACAACTTATATATATATATATATATATATATATATATATATATATATATATATATATATATATATATATATATATATATAAGGTTTTCACGAGAAAGTTTAATTAATTTCTTTTATCGACCCTATCCATTTTTTTTATCTAACACTAACTCTCACATAACCTCACTTTCATTTATAACAGGCTTTTGACTGTTTTGTTTTTAACTTAATTTTTCTCGGTTTGAAATTCATGACAAGCGCAAATTTTAGGTTTACTCCATGTACAGGTCAAGCTATCTTTTTTTCTCGTTTTTTTTTTTTATTGTTAAGCGTCTCCGTATCTTCCCGCAGTTTACGTAAGCAGTCGGAAAAAAAAAACGAATGAAAAGTCGGTTTTGTCTTGTTTAAAAACTTACTAGTACTGTGCGCCGATACCACCCAAAACAGAGTCATATGAAAGAGTTAAAATACACCAGAATTGAGGGATTCAGTAACTTCAGTACTGAAAGGAATTGAATAAATCATAAGAATCGCCGCCTGAAGGGATTTAACGGACGTGCAGAAACTGAATTGTGCATAGGAATGAGGAGATCTATAGAAATTGAAAATAAATGTGTTTATCTCCATTTTATGAAGCGAAGATATGATACAAGGCGGGAAACTGGGATTTGTAACCAGAGCTTTACCGTACTCTGGCCAAACAAAAATTGCCTGGCCAACCCCTCAGTATTTCTCGATGGGGATGATTAGCAATAACCTAACCCCTTCTCAAATAGTGGTACGGTAAATCCTGGGAAAATTGTCTCCTGCGTCTGATCAGATCTTTAACTCAGACAGACAGAGGAAAAAACCATCTTAAAAACTAACAGAGACGCTGTCGCCCTGATTTCTTTATGCATTCTAATGAATGATGCATAGAAACTGAACGATTCGCAGAAATTAAGGATTCACAAGAAATTGTATTATTCGTAGGAACTTAAGTCCTCACATGAGGTAAATAATTCTCCTCATAAGAATTAAAGAACTAATAAGAATTGAAGGATTTGCAGAAATCAACTTATGGTATTTATGTAGAATAAGGATCATGCTGTCGTCGGGATTTTCTGGACAGTTTACGTAAAACGCCGAAAAATGTCCAATCACGGAGTCAATGAAATCGCAGCAGCCAATCTCATTTAAGAAAAGATTTATTTTTTATCATTGGTTTATTAGGATTGAAACAGCTATCTTCAGACAATTCTCACCTGGAACCGTAGAGATTCAACGTCTCTATCAACTGCGCCACGGGCCCGGAAGTTAAGAGATTCAGTGTTCCTATCCCGTCGCAGTTACCACCTGACGAAGGCCAGAGAATAGTTAACCGAAACTTCGTGAAACAACTAAGAAAAGATGAGGATAATAGTCCGCAATAAATAAAATCAATAAAGAAAATAGTGCTTTTAATTTTTAAAAACTAATTTCTAATTGAATTATCTTTGTATTAACAGTTAATTAAATTGGTTGAAACAATTGGCCATTGTGTGCGCAAAAACGAAATAACGGAACTTCGTTTTGCACCTTCGGGCGCTTTACGAAACTGAATGGAAAATTCTGACATTAGAATGGTCCATATTTTTCATAAGTATCCAAATTATTAATGGCAGTACATGATTTTGAATGAAAACAAAAACATGTATAAAAAGATTAATGAAATTACAACACAGATCTTCAGATAGGAATACGCCTATAAAGGAGAACGTGAGAGAAAAGCATGATTCCAAATCGTAAAAAAAACAAAAATCATTTTCTATTAATATTTCCTTATGTTTTATCACAGTATTTTCTTTAAAAAATACATTTTTTGTGTACTTTATGCTTGACGATCTTATCTCCCAAAGTCAGTCACTTTTGACCCACGACTAAATAACGCGTCCCGCCCCGGAAACTCGAGACTTACGAATACATATTTTAGTGTCTGCGACAATAAAAATTATCAGTTACGCCCTTGTTTTTTATCTTTATTTTTATTATTAGATTAATGCGCATTTTTTATTTTATTTTATTTCTTTAATGATACGCTTATTTTCTATCGGAACTATAAATGAACAGAAAAGACGTAATTCGCTGCATGATATTTACCGCCATTTTATGTAGACATTATTATTATTATTATTATTATTATTATTATTATTATTATTATTATTTGTTTATGTATCCGTGACACACCATGTTTCTCTTTATTATTAAAATATTTGCGTTATATTCTTACAGTATTAATAAAAGATTAAGTTGCCAGATTCGTTAAAAAGAACAGGAAATACATTCTGGTACATTCAATTGTGTATATATACTTATTTTTTTAAATAGAATTTAAAAAAATTAATTAACTTTACGATATTCTGTTTTATGTAAACACATAGTCGATTCAATAATAAAGAACAAAATTGATTGATTTGTGTGTGTATCTGTATTTCCATCATTATATATATATATATATATATATATGTATATATTGTAGAAATGGTAATTAATAAAAACCTGAAGAAAATGCTCAATACTTTTGTAGAGCAAATATGCGTTTTATTTTTTATTACCGTTTTTTCTGTTTAGTTATATTTTTGTTTCAGCTACGCGACCGTTTTTGGGCGTTATGTAGCCTCCTCAGACTTTACAGAACTTTTACGAACTTTTCTGTAAAGTCTGAGGAGGCTACATAATGGCCAAAAACGGTCGCGTAGCTGAAACAATAATGTAACTAAATAGAAAAAAAACGGTAATAAAAATAAAATGTATATATATATACATATATATGTGTGTGCGTGTGCGTGTGCGTGTGCGTGTGTGTGTGTGTGGCACAATGGAGAACACCCCTTTTGGGAGAGCGCGAAGGAGGCTTCTACATTAATGAACCTTGTGCCTAACTTGGTCTGTACTTGTGAGGTGCAGATGTGTTAAGCAGGTTTTGTTATTTTAAAAATGTTCTGCTATGACGCAAGCCAAGAATGACAGTTTGTTTATAATATTGAACCAAGGAAAAACGATATAAGACTTTAGAATTTGAAAGGTCAAACCCGAAAGAACTCATGGGTACAAAAACAAAACAATGTTAAAACGGTATTATGAATGTCCCCCTCTCTCTTTCTCTCTCTCTCTTTCACTCCCCTTTTCTCTCTTTCAATGAAGAAAGAGAGAATTGAAATATGATTGTATTGTTAAAACAGTTGCAGCTTGCATCCCGTTCGCGCGGGATATAGTAGTTTGGTGTGCACACAATGGATCGACCAAATATGCTTCCTACTTGTTAAATGTTAAATAAATTATATGTTTTTTATAAAAATGCATTGTTCGCTATTTTTGTATAAGTTTTAAATTCTAGCATGCCATTAATGCTGACGATGGATAAATGCCTGTAACGACGCAATAAATAAACGACCCATACCAGCGCGTCATAGCCGACGACATCTCGACCCGTTGTGTTAATGTTTCCATGTGCCTATCGTTAGATATCGTTGGATATCGTGTCTAATATTCAGGGGCTGGTTGCGTTCCCAGGACATTTCTCAACCAAGTTACTCCTCCCAGGAAAGCGATAAGGTGAGAAACCAAAACTTACAATATTTTATAACAAGACTTAAACAACAAAGTATAACTAATTACGTTTTTAGATGGTTACGACAATTAATGTGCCACAAAAAATGCATAAAAGAAAATGATTTATTTAATGTGGCTCCCTTTTTTCTCAATAACTGCTGTCACATGTCTACTGAAACTTGCACGTGTCTTCTTCAAATACTCAGGAAACAACTTATTCCATTCATGTGTAATAATATCTTTGAGAAAGTCTACATGTGCTATGTTCTACTGATAACATGTTCCAAAACACTCCAAATAGAATAATCCAGAGTGTTTAAGTCTTGGCTTGAAGGTAGCCATAAACATGACTCCCAGAAACTACTGAAATTTGATTTGCTAAACTCTTGTATTTTTCTAGCCGTGTGAGCCAGAGTACTATCCTGTGTCCATACATAATTTCCAATGTTAATAGTTTGTTTTGAGCCATGGCAATATCTGATATCTCAAAGTTTTATAGTAAGTGTCAACATTGATTTTCTCACCAGATTTCTAGAATTTTATGGGGATCTTCTTTCCATCGGAAGCTAACACCAAAAGCCATAACCTAAGCAGGATGTTTTGTCCTGAATTTCCATTTAACCTCAGCTGATGATGCTACGATATATCTGTATTTTCTACGGTTCAGAACAGTATCAACAGTGAAGACCTTTTCCGACGAAAAGATCTTTACAATAAAAGGTTTTTTCTTACGCCAAGTAGTAATTTTCTTGCACCTTTCAAGTCTTTTTTCTTTTAGAGCATTTGTCAACAATTGTTTCAGCGTTATTGCATATGATCTTAAGTGCAAATCATATTTTACTGCATTTCTTACTATCTTGCTGGACACCTAAAGTTCACTTGCCATTTTTCATATGGATTTTGTTGAATCTTCTTGAATCTTAGATTCGAGAGTTCTGATAAATGTTTTGGTACGTTTTTTTGTTGCTTCCTCCACGTCTAGTCTTTCTCATAATAGTTTTGCTCATAGTCATTTTCGTCTTTACATTGTAAACTGTTTTCGGACACTCCAACTATTCTAGATATCTCTTTCGGTGAGACGTGTGCATTCAGCAAATCACACATTCTTTGACGTTTGGCTTCCTGATTGCACACATGGGTAAACATTTGTGAAAAGATATGAATAATAATCGTAAATATAGTTATGCTATCAACATTTGTAAGTTTTGAAAACAAGTGTAGCAACTCTTACTGAGAAAAGACAACTTAAAGTTCACTGTAAATTTTGCTTCCTCACTATATATATATATATATACATATATATATATATATATATATATATATATATATATATATATATACTAGAAGGCCACTATGTGTTGCCAGGTGGTATAACATGCTTAAATATGATATATTTTTATTCTCTGTCAATTATTATATTGTACCAATATATGGTAGTGATTCTAAAATAAAAAAAAATTATATTACTTGGATGCCATTATGTAGAATAGAAACCATAACATATAGCGTTGCAGCCTTAACCATAAGCGTTTCAGTTACCGTTAGATAGATGAAAGCTATTAAAAATGAATCGACTTTAGCGTATAAATGTATATTGTCCCATGCGTATTAATTTACTTACGTTTGCCAATTTCAATTGTTTTATCAATTTTTACCGCTTAGCATTTAATTTGTTTGTGCTTTATGTTATGTAGTGCTTAATGACCCTATAATCCTTTGGGTTGTATGTTATTAGTGGTTTGTTAAGGTTGATCTTTGTATGTATTAAAATTATTGTGCGAGCGACAAACTCGAGATGAGCATACAAACTTTTTTTTGGTTTGGTAATGTTATTTCTAATGATTACATTAGAGATTTAAAATATGATATAGTATATTAGAAATTTAATATGTTCGTTTTCTTAGACTGGTTTGGTATATCTTTTTATCATCCTTCCTTATCGTATATTTGATTTGTGACAACATAGTTATAGTGTTGTGAGTGTATTTTTCTTTTTTTTACGTGGGGGTCACCACTTATAAAGGCCCGAAGGCCACTCGGGGATAAGGGTTATTGCGTGTACAATAATCAATGAGATAGTACTGTAGTAATCATTAATATTGGGGGTTTTGATAGAGTGTCTTACTTAAGGGGGCGGTTTGTCAGGAGTTTGTTTATGTTGGACTTGAAGACGCCCAAGTTGTAGTCAAGTGGGAAACAGGCAAGCAGTAGAGAGTTCCACTGGCGTGAAGTTCTAAGAAAGAAGCTTTGCTCATGAAATCTACGTTTGGATTTAGGCACAGATAAAGAGTGGGGAAAATTATTGAAAGTACTTTCAGCGAGACGGGTGTTTTTCGTGAAAGATTGGTGAGCGGGGACGAGGGATTGGAGCTCAGACGAGCACCTGCCATGGAAATAACGCTAAAACAAATACAGGCTCGCAACGTCTTTTCTGTGGGAGAGAGGTTGCAGGGAAGATAAAAGGGCATCCCCCACTAGGCTACGAAGTCTATTTTGTACCCTGTCAAGGCAGGATAGGCTGTTTTTAGCAGCTCCTGCCCAGATATGGCAGCAGTGCTTCATCCTTGGACGTACTTGGCTTTTATATAGATAGAGAATTGCATCAGTAGTGAGATATCTTTTGGAGCGATAGAAGGATTCCACCATCTTCTCAGCGATCTTGGCAACAGATTTGATGTACGTGTTCCATTTCAGGTCAGGAGTAAACGTCAACCCATAAAAGCTTGTCAAAACATGGAGCCTCCCCAAGACGAGAGCCATCCATTTCAATTGATGCCAGATGTATCCATATACGTGTATGTATATATATATATGTATATGTATATGTATATATATATATATATATGCATATATGTGGGTGTGTCTGTGTGCGTGCGTGCGTGCGCGTATGTTTTGGTAGAATATATATTTTCCAATTATATTGCACCCTTTGTGTATACCAATCACGTTTGTTTAGGAGCTCAATATACGTTAAATATAATAACAGAGCACATATAAAAGAATAGAATTATAGTTACATTCCTGCATCCAAATATTTATTTTTCATGTAAAACAGCTCCTTCAGCATGTTAAAATGTCGGTACATATTTTACAGATCCTTTTCGTTATGCACAAACAAACGGTTATTATTATGCCAATACCGTCTCTTTTCAGTGCATATACTGTTCAGAAAAATCAGAAATCCTTTGCTTAAATAGAAAAATACATGACAATATAATGCTGTAAGAAAAAGAAGCCCATACAAGACTCAACAGCTTGCGTTTGTTTCGGCAGCCATCTTTTTCATGTTAATATAACATTAGAGTATATATATATATATATATATATAATGTTGAGTGAATAAATGTTTGTTTGCCTAAGGCGGTTTCCTATAAATACGCAAAATATAGGCTAAGTTATTCCTCAGTGTTAGAATGGATAGATGTTTGGAAATAATTCTCTTTCAATTTTTGTAATTAGCTGTAAATACAATCAACTCATAAAGTAATGAAACCTTTATTAATTTTCTATTAGTCCCTCCTATTCCCTGTATTTTCTTTCGCCCACACGTTTATTCTATATTGTATATATCACCCTCACTTCTGTCACACACTCTCTTTATAAATCTCCCTCGCGATACTTATTAAGAACGGATTATAAAATAGGAAGAGCCGAATAAAAAGTCTATCGCTAGCAAAAAGAAAAAGAACACTATCATAAGTAATAATCCCACTTACCTCGTAGGTGGAGTCGAACAAAGAGGAAACAGATAGAGAGAAGATATAGCGAGCATAAAGAAGCTTAATTCAGGATTCTATCTTAAAAAAAAGAAACGCTAGCAAATATATGTTTTTTCCGGACGTATATTTTGTTAAACAGGGAGAAATATATAATTGTAGAAGGACTGCATATAATACGTAGTGAAAGCAAATAAAAATTGTTTTGAACTAATAGAAATAATTTCAAACACTACTGAAAATTCGTATTATTTACATACTTCGGGCTACTGTTCTCATCTTCAGTACCATTTACACAACGTTTTGTTCCATATAACCTCTGACCTTCTTCAGGTTTAGCTTGTCGAACTTGGAAATATTTCCATCAAACTCGGGATTTTAACAATCTTTCGGACGGAACCCTTTTTTTTCTTCACGGGGTAGCATGCTCTATTTTCGTCAAACATTACTGGATATAGGTCCTAAGAAATATGCAATTGCATTTTTCGAACGCCCACACAAAGAATTAAACCTTCATCCCTCAAGAGAATATCACTTTTACAACTGATTTTTCCAAGTACTCTAACCACTACGCCACGGATACTACGAATAACCTATCCTCATCTTAAAAGTTCAGATTTACCCATACATTTACCTTGGACAAGAAAAAACAAATAGAAGTTTACTAGCGTTTGTGTAAAATCTTTAGAGTACATCTTGTATCTCTCTGCGTCTCTCTCTTTCTTTCTCTAGCCGTTTCTCCATCTTTCTCTCTTTCTGCTTTCCCCATTTTCAGCCCTTTTCTCCAACTCTCTTTCTTTCACCTCTGCTGAACTCATTCCTCTTTTAGTTTTAACATGCTGAAAAAATAATAAAGCAATTCACTATATGTTTATATTTCTAATAAAGTCTTATCCTACGAAATTAATCCATAGAGAATCAGTTGGGTAAATGTTTCTTTCAGCATTAGGATATTTGGTTTTTAGCAAAATTAATTTGAATTCGCAAGAGAAATATACACGGAATTGCTTCAAGTCAAATGAAGAACGAGTCGTTATATTTCTTGAAAATATCCAAGGAAGGCAAGGAAGCTTTGAGGGATAATAAGAGGCGTAGAAGAGTAGGGAAGTCAGAGCACACGTGATGATGTTCCAAATAAAGAATTTCATGAATCAAGGACCGTTGTGTGTCAATAAAGTTAATAAGTACTCAGTTTGATATCAGTGTGGGAACTGTACATACAATTATTCACGAAGAACTGACGATGCGAAAGATTTGTCTGAAGTTTGTCTTAAGTGTGCTCAGAGAAGATCAGAAAGAAAGACGTCGACATGATAGCAGGATATGCGAGCTGATAAATTCCGATCCCGCAGTTCTTGATGCCCTGGTGACCTGCGATTAAAGCTGAATCTACTGCTATGACTCAGAGACCAAAAGACAGCGTTCCCTGTGGAAGCATGCTGGTCCTTCCTGACTCAAAAAGGTCAGACAAAGCAAATCTACCCAGAAACTTATGATGATCTGTTTGTTTGACACCACGAGTGTCATCTATATGCACTAGGTTTCCAGTTGACAGAGAGTCAACAAGGAATACTATGCTGATGTTTTAAGTGAGTTCAGGAATAGATTTCGCCGGAAGAGGCCAGCGCTCCTCAAATTAGGTCAGTGGCATTTCTACCTCGACAATGCACTAGTCCACAACTCTTGCCACAACTTGACTAAGATGAGCATCAAACCAGTTCCTAAACCTACCTGAAACGCAGAAGATTTTCGCGAAGTTTGTCACAAGGGTGCCCCATCCTTGTCACAGATTATTTGACCAAGATGAGCATCAAGACAGTTCCTCACCCTGGCTATATTCCAGACCATGTTCGATGTGACTTTTGGCAATTCCCTAAATCGTAGAAAAACCTTAGAAGCTGTCGTTATGAGACAATTGAAAAGATGAAAGAGGCTGTGATGAGCTTAATTAAGATGCTCACACGAAAGGACTTCCATGAGGTCGGCCAGAAGTTATTGGAGCCTTACATCAAGTACATTGCAGCTGGATGAGATTACTTCGAAATATCCCTCTTTTCGAAGAAGGAAAATGCAGGGTGGAACTATAAAATTGTCGCTCCCACACTAACAGAACAGCTTTATTTTTTAAAACTTTTATTGAGAAAATCAATTTAGAGATGATATCCATTAAACGTAACAGCCTTCATCCTCAGTCACGGCCTGGGAACTGGGAGCATGCCTTTTCTACAAGCGTCGGCCGAAGCTCGACGAATACTCCACAAATACTGGCTTTGCTGCTGTGGAAGGTCATATTGGTGATTTTCTCGACGTATGACAAAACCTAGTAGTCAAGCTGGTTCAGATCGGAGGAGAAGTGGGGGGACAACGAGAGAAGGGGCACATAGTCATAGCACACCTTTCTGAAGCTAAGCCTGTCAGCGGCCACCTGATTGCACCAGGGAATCTCCACACTCTTCAGCACATCCAGGTAGACTTTGGGGTCGACTTTCAAGCCAACTTCGAAGACGGAAGGTTGCATGATGTGGCCCTCACTTGAAACCACACCAAAGACCATGACCGTGACCAGAAACTTTTTTTTCATCACACTGTAAACGGATTTGCATTTGGAGGGTGCTGGCAATAGTCCTGTTGTCATAACTTGGATCGAAAGAGAGTATGTGTTGTACAGCAGTAGATCTTCCTCGTTTAAAATTGTGTAGCTTTTAAACATGATAGGCGGCTTCTATCGCTCTTAGGATCTGGATCCATATGGCCAATAAGTAGATAAGCTGCGATAAAAAAGAAAACTGGTTTTCACTGAACAGAAATATAATCATGCCGTCTTTTTTTAGGGCAATAATTTTATCATTCCACCCTGTAATAAAGAATGATTGATTGGAACAATGGTTAAAGGTTAAATCTCCAACAGAATATTCTTTTCATTGTTTTAACTCTCGAGTATATATCTGACACAGTTAATCAACCGAGAACCGCATCACTTTATATAAAGGCATATAAGATATCAACGGATACACACTCGAGAGTTAAAACAATGAAAAGAATATGCTGTTGTCCTTGACTGACAGAATGAGAGAATGCTATCCCCATGGATTACATAAACGATTCCACTCACAATTCTATACATATTTCTCGAGTTTTACAGAAGCGTTCCTGATTACAAGATATAGCTGAAGAAAATGACGTAGTCTGAAATGCTATGGGAATAGAACGCAAGATGAGACCAATAGTCTAAATAATTTAAATAATAGAAATTATCTCATCTGAACAACCCAGAAACTTCATGTGATAGATCTGTTTAGAAACACTTGTTTCATAACATGTGAAGCATTCATGGTCCCTCGTGAATGCACAGTGAACGAGGCATAAAAAATGACTAAGTTCAGTATTTGCTCCCGCCCCATTTAGTCCCAAAAGTCCCCAGAGGACGTCAAATCTTGGTGAAAATTAAAAAACGGTGCAGTCTTAGGCCTTAACATATTTAAATTTGAGTTCAGCACCATGCAAAACTGCTAAATAGACATACACACAAAATCTTGGACAAATATGGTAAAATAGTCCCCAAAAATGGAGTGTTTTCATTAGCCCAAGAGTTATCGCGAAGAATAGGCAAACAAAATTATATAAAAATCAGTTAGTGAAAACTTTTCAGAAAGTTTTATAAAAATCCAAGGCGTCACATTTTTTTAATAAGCATAAAAGTGTCAATGTTAGCCATTTTAACCTGAAAGTCACCACTAGCGGGGGGGGGGCAACCGGAATTTTCCCGGAATATCTGTTTTGTTACTTTTTTTTTACTCATATCCTGTTTATTGTTTGTGCAAAATTTTAAAAAAATTCGAAGGCGTAGTTATTGAGAAAAGTGCGAGCAGACGAACGGACGAACGGACGAATGGACAAGGGCGAATTTACAGGTCCACTCTCTTTTTGTCGGGGGACAAAAATAAGATGTGTATTAATTTCAAAATTACTACTATAAATAATATTTAAGTAAAGATTTTAGTCATTTTGCTATCTATTTTACATGTTTGCTTATGGTGCGTACGGACACGCTATGCAGATTAGATAAAAAGAAGCGCTATTCTTTATCTGAATTCTTGTAATGAATGATTAAAAGAAATGCATAGATATGTAAATGAGAGATTGACTTGTGCAGTTAATTATAAATTACTTATTGGAAGAATAAAACTGGAATTTTCTTCAAACATAACAGAACCAATAAATATTTTAGCATGTAATTTGTGTCATTAATGGAGGCGTAAAAAACACTTTAGGGAAACAAACGTTGATTAAATCAGTATTAGTCTATATAAATAAAACAGTACATGTATGTGTCTGTCTGTATGGAAATATTTAACCGATAAACTCTTATAACACTTATTACATAATATTAAATTTACAAGAAATAGTAATCATACACCAAGGATGGTTTATAACGAGTAAAATCTTTGCATGAATAACGCGTACAGAAATATGTCGGCAAGTTGAAATGTAAAATGTTCATTTCAACTTGCCGACATATTCTAATACTTTTGCGCGTGCGCAAATCCATTAATAGCTTGAAGTTATTTAATTTTAATCTTTCTAATCTATCTGTTCATTGCTCAAACGATAGACACCGCGGTTGTTGCGCTAACTCTTTTGGTTTCGATTCAAGCTGATGACTAGGGCTGTGACAACAGCATATTCTTTTCATTCTTTTGACTCCAAAGTATATATCCGACACAGTTAAACGCAATTAATCAATCGAGAACCGCATCGGCCCATATAAAAACAGATAAGATATTAACGGATATATACTCAAGGGTAAAAACAGTGAAAGGGATATGCTGTTGTCACAGCCCTAGTGATGACGCCAAAGTCCTTTTTTTTTAATTTTCTAAATCAGTACTATACAGGGTGCCCACAAAGTCACACACCAATGTTAATATTTATTTTTTATTAATATTGGATCGGTCGAAGAGGCACGGTAGAGTGGTCGCCCAGGTCGCCTGACCTAAATCCCATGGACTTTTATTTCTGGGGTCACATTAAGCAAATTGTTTATTCAACGAAGATTCGTGATTTGGATCATCTGAAGAGTCGTATTATTGATGCTTATCTTCAAATTGATGGTGATGCTGATTTACTGAATCGTGTCTACAGGAACTTTGAATTTCGTATTGGCTCGTGCATAGCTGCAAACGGCGAACATATCGAGCAATTGTAATCCATGTAAAGAACTTTGAATTTGAATAAATGTTACTACTATAAGATTTTATTTTTTTTTTAATTAACATTGGTGCGTGACTTTGTGGCCACCCTGTATATTAGGTACAATTTAATATTCAATAAAAATTAGCTCTGCAATAATAAATACGAAATGTGCATGAATTAAAATATATTTAAGCATATTTCACAAGTGGAGACCCCTGCTAGTATACTATGATAATGGATTAGCGAGAAATAAAGATAGAGAAAGAGAGAGCTAGATATAGGTAGAGATTTACTGCCGTGTCGACAATGGTTATGGGCATACAGAAGTCGTTGGTTGAAGGACTTCAACTCCAGCGAACAAAAATGGAGACATTCGCTCAGATTCAAGAAACATAAATACTTTTGTTATTTTAATATTGGAATTCACAAATCCCGGTGAATTAGGTCTGTACTTTTTTTTACTACCGAACAGTAAGAAGCTATAACGAAGTTGGGCTATTCTTTTCAACAGGCAATAAAATGCGCAGCTGGTGGCACTACAAGCAAACCTCTTCATCGAACGAATAACTTCGAGTCCTTTTTTCCCCTTTTTCAATAAACTCAGTCCGCCCTTATTAAAAAAACTTATTTTTGCGGAGAGGAGTTTCTTTTTTCATTTCTTATGAGAAAGGACTGGTCAAACATTGCCTTTCCTTTTTTCACATATGCTCGGCTCTGGGCTGAAAAAACGAGGCAGTACCTTACCAAGTACTTTTCAGGCAAATTTATTAGACCTTGTACATAAAATTAAAAAGATATAATTCTGTCGTTCGATAAACTATGTTGCATGCAATTCTTATCTGTGGCCATATTTCTTTTAACTTTACGATTGTAAAAAAATGAGTGCGAACATTAGTGAAGCCATAATCGTTAGACTGCTTGTCTAATTGTCGGTGCATTTCATACATTACCTGAAATAAACATTACATTTTACAAGATCCGTTTGTTACATACTAGCAGGACGCCCGGCGTTGCCCAGTCGTAAAATACTCTTAAATATTATATTTTAATTCGTGCAGATTTCGAATTTATTATTATAGAGCCAATTCTCCATTGATTATTAAATTGTGCCTAGTATACATTAGTGATTTCAAAAGTAAAAAATAAAAATGATTGTATACCATTGAATAGAATCGAAACTAAAACCTAGGTCGCCAGCCTTGTCCGTTAGCGAATGAACTAAACCATACATATACAAAAACTGCAAAAAACTAACGTGTTTTCCCTATAAATTTTCATTAGCGCGTACGGGTATAGTCGACTTGCACAAGGCCAGATGCAATCGTTTCATTTTCAAATTTGATCCCGTAGCAGCTATTTTACCAGCTGAAAACCAAATAGAAAGTGTGTTACACGTCCAACTACTCTGTATTTAAAATTTTAACTATGTAGAGCAAATTTCTAGATAGAAGATTAGTAGAGATTTTTCGCAACTTCTCGAAATCGCATATATATATATTATATGCATTATATATATATTATACATTATATATATATATATTATACATTATATATATATATATTATATATATATATATATTATATATATATATATATATATATATATATATATACTTCAAAATAATGAAATGCAATATATCTACTGGTATGCAAATCCAGTGATTATCGGTCTTACAAAATATTATTAGATTGAATAATATCCTTTTTCTGCCTTGATATCAATTTCCCCGCTAAAATGATTTAAAAACTTCAAAAAAATTAATTTTCTATGTTTATTGCCTTTAGCAAATAAGTTGCAAACCATTTATGATATTTGCTAGTATTTTTCTTTTAAGGAGATGAATAAACATAGAAAACTCACGGGCTATGGAAATATATTTACTAAACTGTATTCTTTGTTTGCAAGCAATAAACATTCTATATTTGAAAATGAACCTTTTCAAATCATAAAATTTAAATACCTAAATTATGATATATATATATATATATATATATATATATATATATATATATATATATATATATAATATAAATCTGAACGTCTGTGTGTGTGTGTGTCTGGTCACGAATAGGCTCCTTTGTGGTTGAATATTTTAAAGAACTGATTACATATAATGATAGAAGATGTATCGAGGATCAGGAATGGGTATGTTTGATCTGGCAGAACGATGGTTCATAAAAATTGGTGGGTCTGCGTTCGCGCCTGGCCCCCAACGTATGGAAATGAAAAATAAGCAAAAAAACGTTTACAAAGGTTTTCGATATAAATGTACATAAGAATACTTTGATAAGTATGTTTCAACTTAAATAGGGAAGGTATAATAAAATGTTGGGGTCTGCGTTCGCGCTTGTACTCCATCGGAATATGGTACAAACTTTAACAAAGACTATTTGTGTTAGTATATTTTGATAATTATGTTTCAGTTTGAAAAAATATGGTATAATAAAATGTTTGGGTGGTCGTTCGCGCCTGACCTCCATAGAATGTAAATATGTTACAAAGTTTAACAAGGTTTTTTAAAAGGTGTGAGGGTCCACAATAACACCTTAACTTTAATCTTAATTCACGTTAGCTTTGTTTATTTTTTTAAGTTGAATCATATTGTGTCGAATAAATTAACCTCATAAATTCATATTCTTTAATAAGAACCCCCCCCCAAAAAAAAAGTCTGAACTTTAGACAGTTCTCAACACAAATTTTGCATAACTCTTTTTTTTTTCCTTTTCCACTTGCACGTGGCACTCTTTCGAAAATAGATAAATAATTAAAAAATAAGAACGATACTTGCTGTCGTGTCAAATGAAGGAAAAATCCTGCTCACGTGACTACGTGTCTTTTTAAAAACATTTATATAACCTTGTTATTTTTATTTATATTTAAGCTTTTATGTTTAATCTTTCTTTTTGTCAGTGTACTAGAAGGAATTCAGTTGATTACAACACTTTCTGCGTGTTCTTTACATTACAAGAGCGCAACCCTGAATCCGACGGTGCAATACTACACCGTTCAATACGGTAAAACTGAAACGAAGCTGTTCTGCTTGAAAAGGGCGCAATTTTCTTCTTATTCCTATTTATATCGATTCTTTGCTTTTAAAAACTAAAGTAATTACGCGTTTACTTTTTTAATATCCCATTTTGCTGCTTCGGATTATTTCACTAAAGTAAGTAAAGCTTCATTATATTTCAAAACTGTTTTTGTTTCTTTGTTTTTCGATATTTCGTCGATATTATTTAGTAAGAGTGTTTAGCAGAAAAGTCAACAAACGTCTGCTCGAAAAAGTTAATATACAAAAAATAAATGTTACCATAATGAATAAAAGTTCAGTTCATGTTTTTTTTTTGTTTTGAAATAGTTTTAATGCTCTTTACTTGAAATAATTTCACCGAACCGAAATTAAAACGAAATTTGAGGCGATAACTACTTAAATGAATTTTTATATAAACTACACATGCCATAATCGAATATTCCTCAAGTACAAAATAACGGAAAACATTAACATATGTTTATAAATATTCCTTACGTTGACGGAACTCTCTTAAATTGTTAACACAGAATGCTCAGGTGCCCCTCCTTCAAATTGAAAACGGGGCTCTCCATTTCAAAGTCGCTGCCATTTTGATCTTTTTTTTAAACCGGTTCGTTAATTAAAAAAAAATTACAAACTACTTAAAAATACAAAACAATGAACTTTTCTGTCATAAAAGTAACTTTTATTGACTATGGTAACATTTATTTCTTGTATATTTATATTATTATTATATATATATAACATTTTCTCTTTGTAAGGAAACATCATTTTGTTGGTCACTCTTGGCTACTTATGGAAACAAAGTTGATATAAAAAATATATTTTCGCGAAAATTATCTTTACTTTCATCATATTTTGCTTAGGGTAAGATTTTTGAGTATCAAAACCTATCTCTTTACAACCCCTCCTTTTCATAACCTATCATACTTTCATCAGTCACAGTCCATTTTCTGTAGGCTGTTTTGAACCCAGTCAACGACGGGTACTTCTGCTAATATATATATATATATATATATATATATATATATATATATATATATAATATTTCCGTGGGCTAGTACGAGTTCGTCCTAAATTTTACCCAATTCTGAAGAATGTTGAAACATAAACAATGTATAAAGATAATTCAGCGTAATGATGAAAAGGAACTAATAATCTAATAAGAAACCATAAAAATTAATAAGTAATTAATTAACGCTCGCTTTTTAAAGGAATATGCAAAGTATTACCTACATGCAGTCGCTCGCATATCCATGACTGAATATGTTAAGAAGTCGGTTTTAATTGTTGTTTAAATAAAAAAAGGAGGATTTTTAATAAAAATATAATGCCAGAGTGAGAAAAAAAAAACGGAACCATATAAAATTGCCATAATTTCAGTCTCGATATTAATTCTCAGAAACTTATGAGCACATAGGAATATCTTTTGAAACTGCACAGGCATGAAAGAAGTAAATACATACTAAGTTCACTTGTATATCTTTTTGACGAAGAAATAGCGAATACAACGGTTGATATGTCGTTATAGACAGATATACATATTCATAAACGCGTTCTTTGTTAACTCCTCTCATCTTGTATCTTTCTTTTCTCTGGAAAAATAGAAATACAATGGCACTAAATCGCTTACAACCATTCGACTTTATTCGAACGTAACGTGAATATTTGCGCTGACACCAACAATAACGAAACGACGCAACAGTCGCCAAGGCAACATGTCCGCCAGAGAAAGCCACCTGTGTACACAGAGACAATGTTTTTGTCCTGGTATGACAGGCATTCTTGAAGACGCGACGTCATTTCTCACGGCACCAACGCCAAGGGAATTGAGCCGCCCGCCATAAAGTGTTTTTTTTTTTTTTTTTTTTTTTTTGCAAGCCACACATATTGAATCCGAATCAAAGTTACACATTCCTTCTGAGAAAATGAATATGTCTTTTTTGGCGTCTTCGAAGCCATTAACAATTTCGACATTGAAAAGATTACAACTTCTAATAGATGCTCATCGCACCGAAAGAGGATTACTTGTTTATAATATTCTGACTAGATTTTTTGTTCGTCGCCATGTTTTGTTTAAATCTATATCTATCTATATATACCTAAAGTTGACTTTTTTTTTCTCGCTCTGATATTGATATTAAAAGCCTACTTTTCCTATTCGTATTTATTACTTCCCCGCGTAAGCAATATGTGACACACGGTCGTTTTTAATGTGGGGGGGGAACCAGCTCCCCAAAAGGGGCATTCTTGCAGTAAGAAAAATACAAAAGTCCTTAGTATAGAATAGTTTCCCCTATATTGACTAGTGAGAAACTAACTTCAGTTTAGCATTAGTTCAAGTACTACTCTCGGATTTCAACCGGAACACCAGATCCTACTTTTTCTATTAAAACTTATTTGCTTCCCAACGAAATCAAAATAAAACACAAGGTTGTTTTCAATTTAAAATTAAAAGCAGACATATTTGTTTGAATAAATCACTTAAAATTAACTCAGTCGAGAAAGATTTTGTTCTTCACTGACCGAGGACAGAAAGAATCAGGCGCATCATAAGAATAGATACTACACTCCAGCGCGGCCGCAGCCGAGATTGAACTCACGACGCGACGCGAGTTTGTAGTGTAATTTAAATCTTGTCGGTAGCTTTAAAAAAAAAGTATTACATTTTTACCCCAAACAAGGCACATTGCCACTTTGGTGTAGGGGGCTACTATCAGGGGCAGCAACTACTGGGGCACTATGTTGGGATTTGGTCAGCAAGATGTCATTTCACGTTACACTTGAACTTCTGTATGTCAGTACAGTTGGGAAAGCAGGGACCTTGAATGGAATTCCAGAGTCTAGCGGTTCTGGGGAAGAAACTACTGGAGTAAAAAGATTTTTTACATCTAGAGATCTCTACTGCGTGGGGGGGTTAGCTACCTGTCGGGTTTGTCGAGGTTGTCTACGTCGTGGGGGCACGGGTCTGCAGTTCGTCAGAGCATTCACCATTAAAATACTTGTAGAACAGGCAGAGGGATGCAACGTTTCGTTGATGGGACAGAGGCTGAAGCTTAGATGCCAGGTCAGGGCTTATCAGATTGGCGACTCTTTTTTGAACTTTGTCTAGGAGCGAGAGACTAGCAGCAGATGCACCATCCCAAATGTGGCAGCAATGCTCCATACATGGGCGAATGGTGGCCTTATAGAGGTAAAGGATACTTTCAGGTGTCAGTAGTTTTCTAGCACGGTAGAGAGAGCCTACCTTCTTCGATGCGGCCCTGGCAATGTTTTCAATGTAATTGTTCAAACTCATGTTTCATGTGAACGTTAGGCCTAGCAGTTTGAAAGATGTACTCTCAGACAGGGAGTCACTGGCCATTGCTATTGGTGGCAGAGAAGGTTTATTGTAATTATTGAAGTAAACCAGTTTAGTCTTGGCAGCGTTGAATGTGACCATCCATTTTTGTCCCCATTCCACTACAGATTGGAGGTCATCCTCTAGTGTTTTTGCCATTTCTTTAGTTATGTGTTCATTTGTTTTCATGCCATGCCTGTTATAGAGTGTGGTGTCATCAGCATATATACCCATCTCAGAGGCAGTTTTGTCCGGGAGGTCATTAATAAATATTAGGAACAATAGAGGTCCAAGGATAGACCTCTGAAGCACTCCCGCATTTATATCATATTGTTTAGATGTACGACCGTTGAGGACTACCTTGATTTTTTTCTTATATAAGAAGGATTTAATTATGTTAAGTATTCTACCAGTGATACCGTATGATCTAATTTTCCTGAGGAGACCCGCATGCCATACCCTATCAAAAGCCTTAGATATATCTAGAGCTACCGCTCTGCCCTCCCACGCTTTGTCCAGTGAATGGTATATACGTTCAGAGATTACCGTGAGGATGTCTGCTGTGGAACGGGTTTGTCTAAATCCATATTGTTTGTCAGTCAGAAGTTTATCCTCTGTAAGGTGACGGACTAGAGCATGGTTAATGATGGTCTCAAATATATTGGCGAAACGTGGGAGGAGGCTAATGGGGCGATAATTTGATGGGTCAGTTCTTTCGCCAGAATTCTTGAATACTGATACCACAGAAGCAGTTTTCCAACAGCCCGAAAAGCAAGATTCATTAAGGCATTTGTTGTAGAATTTGGAGAGAACTGGAGCTACTTCAGCTGAGCACTTTTTTAATAGCACAGCTGGGATGAGATCGGGTCCACATGCTTTTGAAGTGTCAAGGTTTTTTTTTGATAGCATGCACCTGAGCAGGGGTGATTTTTAGATCGTCTAGTATGGCGTATATCCGCAAAGGAAAGTCAGGTAGGGGTGGTTGGAAGGGTCCAGTGTGGAGTTTAAGGCAAATCGGCTGGCAAACATATAAGCCTTGTCGGTTGCTGAGCAAACAACCTCGTGATTGTTGGTTAGTGGGGGAATTTTTGATTGCCCATTATTTGCTACACTGTTGTAGATTTTCCAGAAGTCACGAGTTCCTAATTTTTGTGATTCTATGCGTTTTTCAGTGATTTCGGTAAATTCTCTCTTAGCTGTCGCTATTTCTTTCTTAACGTTACTTTTAGCTTCTATATACTTCTGTCTGTTTGAACTGGACTAATGTCGGTTAAATCTGCGGTATGCATGCTGCCTTTGAGCAATGGCAGTTGAGCAAGTAGAAGTAAATCATTGGGGAGAGTGGGGCTTGCTATAAAATTTCCGCATGTTTTGAACCATTCAGTGGTCTCATTTGCGCACTGTTCAGCAGGAAGAGAAAAAATATTTCCCCATGGGGCATCTCTGATAAGATCTCTGATGGCTTCCCAGTCAGCCTTTTAATAATATCTCGTTGTTTTGAGCACTGGCTCTTCAGTTTTGGGTCTAGAGTTTATGGCGATTTCGACGAATATCACTGCATGACCAGCGTTCCCGAGTGGGCTGTCAGCATTCGTTATACAACCCTCGGGAACTGATGTCAGAAACAGATCTAGACCTGATGCGTGTTGTTCTTGCTGGTCAGGGAAACGGGTTGGAAACGTAACCATTTGTGATAGGGAGTGAGATATAGCGAAGCGATGTGTTCGGCTGCCCGCTGCATTTGTGTGAGTAGAGACTCAAAGCCAGTTTTTTGTGAAGAACATTAAAGTCACCAAATACATGTACTTGTATAATAGCTATGAGGGAGAGTGCTGTGTGTATGCTGTCAGAGACTTTGTTTATTATGGTGCAGTCCTGGGTCGAGGGAAAGCGGTAGAGAAAATAAAACTAGCTAATGTCATGTTGCATGTTTAGTCTACAGCACATAAATGCTTGATCGTCCGTTTCTGCGTGTGTTTCCCTAGTCAGGGGGGGGTGTTACGAATGTAGACTCCAAGTCCGTGAATATGTCTGTCAGAGTCCTTACGGCAGAGTGGGAGATAGCCAGGCATGTTAAAGTTGTTAGAGGGGATAGAGGAGTGTAGGTTAGTCTCGCTTAGTGCTAAGATATCCGGGGTATTTGTTCGAAGAAATGCTTCAACATCAGCTAAATTAGTTCTAAGCCCACGGATGTTAGTGAATGCAAGCCTCAAGGGAGGAGGCAAGTTGAATTTGTTTGTCCCTAGGCCTGGTTTAAGCTTTTTTTTTATTGTACTGTCATCATGTTTTTAAAGAGTTTCAGTTAGGTAAGGGGAAGCTGAACAGGAGGTTATGCAGGGTATCAGACATGTAACACAAGTAGACCATTAGCTTACCTTTCTTCAACTACTAGGACTGTGGCCTCAGGAAAGCCCATTGGGGATGAGTGCAGGCTCCCTTTCCATGCGCGACATGGCACTATAATCATCCCGATATTATACAACTGTTGATGGAGCAGCCGCTATAAGCGCTACCAAAGTGTTAGGGTCCTGTACTACCAGTCGTAAACAGCAGCCAGGAACTGTCAATCCGGTGCCCTCAGCCCATCAGAAGAAGATCACCCCAATCTAATTGCACAGGCATGTGTGGTACTCAAGAACTCCCAAATGCCCAGTTTTGAGGGGTGGGGTGTGTCGGGAGTGAGGAAACGGCATTCATTGCCCTAGACAAGAAACAAGATCTACCACTAAGTGTTTTGCCGATTCTCTGTGATAGTGTATCTGCGCCTGACTAATAGGCAAAGAAGGAGTATGGAAGCAGGGCGATAGACAGAACCTATCTACTCCTTAAGCAATTTAGGTTTGCAGACCGGTAATTTATTTGAGTCACCAGCTCTAGGAAGGTTGTCATCCAAGACTAGAGAGGCCTCCCTCCCCTTTGGTTTAGTTTCAGAGTTTTCCTTCTCCTAGACGGATGATCTGGGATGATCTGGGATGATCTGAGAGGGTTTGCTTTGCACCTGGATCCTAATCCGGGTATTTCTGCGACCCCGCGTGGTTAGTTAATGTTACAGGGTTTGCTTTGCGCCTGGATCCTAATCCGAGTATTTCTGCGACCCCGCGTGGTTAGGTAATGTTACAGGGTTAGTTTGTAGAGCTAATATATCTAATGAATAGTTACAGTCCTCAAACTGATTTAGGGACATGCAGTGGAAGCAGTTATGTGAGCAGGCTTGTTAGAAAGGCGTTAGTGCGGATTAAGCCTTTTACCTTTAGATTTTTCCATTTTTAAAACTTTATGTTAGTTTAGGTACACGATAACGTTATAGTGTGAGTAGGTATTAGGAATTGAGCAAAGAATTTTGCCCAGTCACTGTATATTTAGATTTAGGAGTGTTAAGATGTAAGTGCAGTACAGTAAGGGTATAACTGGAGGTACATTTTAAGTCATGGCGTATTCCGTATGTATAAATAAGTAAATAGATATTTTGACAAGTTTTCAGTAGATGCAACTAGATAGAAGGTGTGTTAGTGTTTCCACTATTGAAGGGAGATGATTTCAGTTTTAATTTAAGAGTCATCGAGCGTTTTGCATAACAGGGAGTTTAGTTGAGTATTGTTCGTTGCAAAACCATCTAGGAAGAGGCATTGTTATGTAATGAAGATCGCTTTGCATCCGAGTGCATACTTTGGCTGGTAAGTACCAAACTGGATAGGAATGAACTTTAATGCATGTAAGAGGTAGAAATGTATAAATGTTTAGTGATGACTATTAGGCGGTTAGCATGTGAAAGTTAGGAGCTGGAGGCTACGGATTCCACTGCTAAATCTAGGGTTTTAGTGGCAGCTAGAGGGGGGAGCAGATTGTTAGATTTCAAGGGTCGGGGTTATTAACTTATAGAATACAGTAAAGTTTCATTAGGATTTAGAGTTTCCAGTATTGTTTTATCCCAGGAGAAAGGAATAAAATTGTTCCTTCTTTTCCCCTATTTTGCATGCAGGGTAGACATAGGCAGTCGTCTTGGAGGTAAAGAGAAACAATTATTTCGTCGTGATTCGGAATTCATATTTATAGGCAGTCATTAAGCTTGGGGACAAAACATTGCATCTATTCAGAAAAAAAAGTCCTAGTGACGCAACTAAGATCACTGTAGATTTCAGTTACAATTATAGTAGCAGTTATTTATAAGCTATAGCCAGAGGTTTGGTAAAGATATCAACGAGGCCTCTTTAAACAAGTGATCATATGGCAATTGTAGATATTAAGTATATTAATATATCTTTAATGTCACCTTTCTGATTATTTTATATCTCTATACGTCAAATCATGTATTTGCTTTAGTTGATATGTTATGTAATCAGCCTCTTAGTTTTCTGTATGTATTTAAGGCCTTGAAATAAAATGTCGAACAGACATACTTTATCAAGAATAACGGAATGAAAGTTACAGAAACCTGCATAATATCTAGTCCATCTGTTTCGGGAGAATGTTGTCGTAGAATGAATGTACCAGAAACGGTTTGATCGATTCCGAAAAGGACATTTTTAGTGAGAGATTCTCCTCACTCTGGCTTTCGAAGTATGATTGACAGTGACTGAGTGAAAGTCATAGTTGAAAATGATTTCCGTTTGACATTCTCAAGGTTTCCAAACCGAACGTGGAAAATATAATTGTATAAAGTCGGTTATGTTTCTAAATTAATGTTTGAGTTCCTCTTTCTTAAAAACGGCAACAAGTTTTTAGTCAATCCCATATTTGATAATTATATAAACGTGGACAGATTCTTTTTTTTTTTTTTTTTTGCTTATGTAAGAAAATCCTCATAACATATATGTAACAGTTTATGTGCTCTCGAATGAAATCAGAGTAGAGAATACCAGAATATAAGGGGTGTGATTGTCACTGAACGGATCATGGTTACTTACTTTTTATTATTTATGAGGGACGTTCCAAAAGTATTTCACAATTACAATAGAAAAATGCAAGCATGTAAAGTAATATGTCTAAGCTTAAACATGGAAAAGTAAAGGACAAGCTGTTAAAACTGGAAAGGAAAGGACAAGATATCCTGGTAAAAAATATAATTTTTAACTTAAAATATTACAGCATTAGGAATTCATTATATAACGTTAAATTAAATTTAAAAAAATATTAATGCTGCAATATTTTAAGTTATAAGTAAAACCAAATATAAAATTATAACCTAAAATACTGCAGCATTAATATTTTTAAATTCAATTTAACATAATGAATTCCTAATGCTATAATATTTTAAGTTAAAAATTATAATATTTACTAGAATATATTGTCTTTTTCTTTTCCAGTTTTAACAACTAGTCCTTTACTTTTCCGTGTTTAAGCTTAACGATATTACTTTTCATGCTCGCATTTTTCTATTGTAATCTATGATTTTTCCAGGCTTTTAGTAAATTCACTTGTTCTTTGTTTAATTTCAATCTTATATTTTACCCTCATAAACGTAACATACACATACGTAATAACAACGTACGACACTCGTCTGCTTTCAATAAAATCCCGCAATATTCTTCCTTTTATTCTTTTATTCTGCCTATTTCACTTGTTACTTCTTTTTTCGCGACAGCAGTGAATTAGTAGCAACACTAGTTGGTGAAGCAATGTGGTTGCTATGGAAACCAGTCATAAAAAGAGTCGCTCACCCTTTTACATATTTTTACAATTTTGAACACCACTAAATTCATCATAATTTTTGTTTTGCTGAACGAAAATTGAAAAAAAAAGTTTTCACAATATAGCTGAGGTGATTTATAAACTGTAATAATTATTTGAAATTTGGGTGAAAAATGAGCGGTGAAGTTTTAAAGAAGTTCTAAATACCTAAAACTGTCACTTAATCATATATTCCAACCCTACTGTGTTTGAATGATACGAGATTCTAATAAAACAACCTCTATCAAAACTGCATCAAATGCAGATATGCGTCATTGAATCGCTGGCAAAAAGTGCATTGAGAATGGTAATGACTAAGTAGAAAAATAAATCTAGAAGCACAAATAGTCAGTCGTTATAATAGTACCACTCTTGCCTTTGTTACCCTTCAACTTTTGAGTTAAAAAAGAGGTTTGCTCTTTTAGAACCAACCTCGTATGACTAAAGGCGCTCCAGACGCCCATGCACAACCATCGTTTATCGCTGGCAAAAGTGCACTGAGAAATGATGGTGACTATGTAATAAAACTCAGGAGCACAAAGGCCTCTCGTTTTAATGGTGCCACGCCTGTCTTCATAGCTCTTCAACATTCTGAGTAAAAAAAATATAGGATGCTTTACTTTCCGAACGACCCTCATATATGTACACAGTTTCTTTTAATTAAACTCAATCAAATCTATATTAATTTATTCTAGATAATTCACTTTGACAAAAGACAAATGTAAATATTGACCGTCGCTTCAACCCTTAGGAATACAATTGTCAGTATCGAAGGAATCAAAGAACTGATTTCAATAGACTAGTGATATTGTTACAAAGGACACGTTTGTGCAGGTTTCTCTTTTTTCTGTTTTAAAATTATGCATATCATTAGTACTATCCTATTTCGCTTCGGTGGGAACAAGGTTTTTGTACTTCAATTTACAAGAAAGATATCATTATTGATTCGACAATAAAACGCGTGGTTAAACATCGTTCATGGCTCAAACATATATGCGTCATATATCGTACTAGCTGTTTTACCCAGTATTTTCCGGTAGTAGCCTTTCCTTTATGCAATGTAAGACGTTTTCTTTTTTCCCAAAAATATGAAAAAATTGTTTTTAAATGTCATTCTGGCATTCAAATGTAATATGTAGAATATCGTTCGGTTATCTATTATATAAAGGGTAAAATGTGCGCGGGCGTTTGTGTATGTCCACAAAAGGCTTCTCGCATACTTCCCAGATTCGCAAACGGACATCGTCTCTATCTTTTCTTTGATCGAGTTTTAAAAAAATCACACCGTGTCGTCGTCTCGATTGTTTGTTTGTCATTTCCATATAAATAAAGCGAGACTATTTGAACGCCTGGTCTTCGAGCCGGGTAGTATCTGTTTTGTAATTGGTTCTTGGTCAATGTAGGGAAATCCCTTCATACTGAGACAATTAATATTTATTTAGATTCTGTTAGGGTGCTCCTTTCGTTGGGAGCTGGTTTTCCCCCAAATTAAAATCGACCATGTGTCTAATTTGCTTTCGTGGGAGGTTTAAAAGCAACGCCATTTCTGCAAGTCATCTTTTGTGTTTGATTGGTTACGTTAAATTTGAGCAATTTAGACTTCCGGTCGTGTCATGGAGTAGCGTTTTTTCTTTACTGCCTTCGCATCACGGGTTCGAGCCTGCCTGCCTACGATCACTTTTTTTTTGCTCAACACACACCTCCAAACACCCGGGAAACGCTGGACACCCAGGCTAGTAAGATTATAAAGTAAATTTTAATTGTTAGGAAACTATGATTTGTTTTTATTGTTTTCTTTTTTTGCGTTTAATAAATATAAAATAAATACATCTTCGTTGATTGTGGCGCATTGGTTAAAAGCGTAAATCACTACAGTTTCATATAGGTATTGTCTGTAGATAGAGGTGTCATTCCTACCCAAAGCATGCCAGAGAATTAGTTTACCAAAACGTCGTGAGACAACAACTATTGAAGATAGTAATTACTGGGAATACAGTTACAAGACTCAAAATTCTGTCGCAGTTAATCACCTGAAGAAGGCCAGAGGATAAATTTGCCGAAGCGTAGTGAAACAACAACTATGAAGATGAGGATAACAGTCCGTAAAAAAAACGAATGCTCAAATTATGAAGCCTATTCTCAGAAGATTTTAAAAAATAATATATAATATAAATAGATTGGAATGGTCCATTCTAAACAAATTCGAATAATTCATGATAGAAAGAATTAGATATAAACAATATAATAATGTTATGTAACCGATAACTGTAAATGAAAAAAGAAAAAATATTTATTGAGCAGAAAAAGACAACATTTCAAGTGTCTTTTTATTTTGACTTAATGGCTTTGTAAATACACCTTTACTAAGTCTAACAATCTATCTCGATCACAATTTCTGTCCCAACACGTCATAGGTTTTAATATATATATATATATATATATATATATATATATATATATATATATATATTAAAACCTATGACGCGTTAGGACAGAAATTTTGATCGAGATAGATTGTTAGACTTAGTAAAGGTGAAATTATATATATATATATATATATATATATATATATATATATAGTCTTGGAAATTTTTTAAATATTTAACACTATACAAAAAACTTATTAAATTTTTATATTTTTTATTATCCGTTAGAAAACTATTTAGTCAGTAAGTCATTCAATAACCTACAATAACTGCATCAACTTGCTCTCTCGTAGCTATACTACGAATGGTAATTTAAGGGATCAGCAGTTGTTTCCATGAAACAATCCATATATATATATATATATATATATATATATATATATATATATAAATTCAGGTTAGGTATTTTTAAAAGTAGGGACTAAACACCTGTTTGTCTATAAATTCACGTTGCTATCTCTGCCTTAATGAGAAACTATTTATTACAACATTTAGGGAGAGATAAGATTCTAAATAACAAACACGACACTGTCAATTGCTTATACTATAAGGAACATCTCGTTTCTAACCAAAATATAATCTGAAGATTAGATACTATTTAAATACATGCATAATGTATAACCTAATATACCGCCTGCATACCCTCAATCTGTTTGTGCTGTGAATTATTATACTTCGTATGGTTTAATGACACTAACCTTTCTGCTACCTACATACTTCTTCATCCCTTTCACTCCATCCATGATTCGCCTATACTGAGTATCTACCTCTCTATGCACACTTATATAACCATAAATCACTATATTTTTATTTCAGAAACTCATCCATTTTGTCATATATATGTATCCTACGGTTCTATTTTATGTGATATATATATATATATATATATATATATATATATACATATACCGCCATCTTGAATCCACTTTCGTCTTTTGAAAAAGAGAGGTCCCTTTCTCTCGAAATTAATCAAAGTTCCATAGAACCCACGGACTTTACATGCACCGGACATACCAGCAACTCAGTTATAAATAATTATACATTGAGGTGAAGAGAGATAGACGAATAAAGGCTAGACAATCCTATACTCAAGCATACCCGTCTACATTTGTTTGTTTTTCTTTCTTTGCTTTCATAATTCCGGTCTTTCCCCGCATTGTCTTTGGCTTTAAAAATTTTTTTCTCTCTCTCTCTCTCCTCTCTCTCTCTCTTTCTCTCTCTCTCTCTCTCTCTCTATATATATATATATATATATATGCGTGTGTGTGCGTATGTATATATATATATATATATATATATATATATATATATATATATATATATATATATATACATACATATATATATATATAACTAGCTGTACCCGGCCACGGTTTCTGGTGCTCAGTTTGTTAAAATGGAACACATGTGAAAATAGAGAAATGTTAGATTCTTTTTTTTCAAGAGAATGTACAAATTATTTTTTTAACACATGTTAAAAAAATAAACAGAAAAATACTTCCATCATTAATTATGCAAAAAAATAAATAAAATGTTGATTTAGTGTTTCAATATGCTTATAAATTACGATAAAAATTGCTGAGTATGCACTGTTTGACGGTTGTTGTAAAAATGGAACGGAAACTTAAATTTCGCTTCGTTTTAATCTTTCTTAATTTTTTAATTGTGCCCCCCTTCAAACGAATATAATCAAAACAGTAAAATTCAACAATGGTACTTTATGTATATAAAACACAAAATATTTATTAAAAAAAAATTAAAAAGAAAAAGTTGATAATGAAAGGAAAATAATTCCATTTTTACACCAAAAAGGTAGGTTTGGTATATCTTTTTGTTATTTTTTACATAAGACCAGCTTACCATTCACATTGGAAATGTCGCCATTTATAGGTTGCCGGGTACGTTTATAATGAATAAACACTCCAATCTAGTAGATGCATCAGAATTTTTGTAGGAATTTTTTACACCCCTATCACGAAACTGCGAACAAAATATAAAAATCTCGTCATTTCTCTTTTAAAAGTGGGTTGTTTATTTTCTTTATGGATTATACTTCCAAAATAAACTATTAAAGTTGTTTTAAAAGTAATAGAAATATTTTTTTATTTCTAAAAAAATCGTAATGAATTTTACGAACTCAATATTTTTCAATTTTTAAAATTTAAAAATCCAGCAAAATTTTTCTATTGAGTCTATTTTTACGATATTTTCAGGGTCAATGTGAAATTTTATGCTCTTTCCAATAAACCGAATATAATATTTTAGACAAACGTTTTTTTTAATTCACGCCCCCATTTTCAAATGTCTAGTAAAAAGTAAATAATTAATTTACACACCAAAGTTTTATGTATCACAAATTAAAGAGAAAAGATCAATAAGTAATATATTCAAATTTAAAACAAAAAAGTAGTGTTTTTTAGAAATTTATCTGTAAAGTTCGAAGTTTAAAACCTGTTTTATTAAACCACGTTGTTTGTTTTTTCTTTTGATTTTTTATGAAACCTTGGTCCTTGCTCCTTTAATTGAAAACAAAATTGGGCTTGAATTACATTTTTCGAGTAGTTATAAGCTTGGAAGGACAGGGGGTAGAATAATTCACGCCTTCCATTTTGAAATGTCTATTAAAAAGTAAATAATTTATTCACCAAAGTGTTATATATCACAAATTGAAGAGAAAAGGTCAATAAATTATATATTCAAATTTAAAACAAAAAAAGTAGTGTTTTTTAGAAATTTACCTGTAAAGTCCGAAGTTTAAACCTTTTTTGTAAAAACATGTTTTTTTTTGTTTTGTTTTTTAAGGAAACCTTGGTCCTTGCTCCTTTAATTCGAAAAAAAATTAGGGCTTGAGTTACATTTTTCGAGGAGTTATAAGCTTGGAGAGACGGGGTGGAATTATTCACTATTTTTCACGAAATTTCTTACACACCTACCAATCTACCCATGTTAAGAACGGCTCTCGGAATAGACACCCTTAACCTTGCCAGAATACCCGAAAAGCTATAAAGTTGACGTGTCGAATGTGAACGATGAGTTGGACGTAATGTAAAAATGTACCGAATTTATAAGGGAACGAAATTCAAATTTCCGTTCCATTTTTACAACCGTAAAGCAGAGCATTATATGCAAATTTTACCTAACTTACTGTATTAATGCTATTTTTTAAGCAAGAAAAAAAAGGTAAATATCCAGATACGCTACTACAGAACACCGACCACTCTAATTTGTTTTTTTACAGGTAATTGAGGTCGCTGACAACGAATCTGATAGTCAAACTTGGGGCAAATTTACCGTTTGCGTGGTATTTACCCCTGAACCCACGAACTTCTTTCCACCATTTTGCAGCTTCCGTTTATGCTACGCGCATGCACGCTGTTGCATAAACGACGGCTTCACCAAGCAAACTACGTTGGGGGGGGGATTTCTTTTTTCTAAGACATAGAATTTTCTAATTTTCAACAATACATTATAGCGCTTTTTGGGTGGAAAATTTAAAATTAGCTCAAAAAGAAATTAAATAAGAAAAGGAAAGCACACCAAGTTTGAGTAGGGGTTTATTTATCTGGGTTTTTTTTTTGGTTTTTTTTCCTGGAACATAGAATTTTCAAATTTTCCGTAAGTAACGCACCGACATTTACCAATTAGAACACCATTTAATATTTTCCGAAGATTTTACTTTGTACATTGGAGGCGCGAGCGGGGGGGGGGCGGATGCGTGCGCCCCCAACATCACATGAATTAGAGTGGTCGGTGTTCTGTAGTAGCGTATCTGGATGTTTACCAAAACAAATATTTAGGTTTGGCTATAAATTCCTAAACTCATTTCACCCTAAATAATTTAGGTGACTGAAATAGGAATCTAATTGAATCTTTAATTTCCTGAATAGTATGCGAGAATTTATTTTTCTTCGAGTTATATCGAATTCATTAATACGGACTTTAGGGGCTTTTTTCGTAATGTTACTGTAAAAATTATTTTTTATTGTTACAAATTACGATTCTTTAAAAAAAGCAAAAATAAATTCTTGCGTTTTTTATTTACTACTGAAAACCATAACTTTAGTAAAGGTATTTTTTGTTTAAACAAAATAAAACATTTTCACTAAGAGTTAAGTAAAAATAATTAGTTCATTATATTCTGCGATCATTATTTGAAAAATACTGCAATTTTCATTAAAATTCGTTAATTTCCTGATTTTTGGTGAATTTTTAAGTAAAGGCAGGAGTCAAAATGTGTATACACTTTGAGCGTCGGCATTCATTTTGCGACCACGTGTAGTTAATTTAAATTAAATTTCAATCACATGGTTACATTATCAATAATCATGTAATTAAACCCATTGAAAATTTACCGATATTGTAAACACATTCTGTTTACATTAAGCCTGTAGTGTTTTTTTAGTGATGTAATGTTGTCAACTGATATTTAAAAAAACCCGCGAGATCAGGAGAATCCTAAAATAAAAAAATTATAAATATCGAATATTCAATATATAAAATGTTCCGTGTTTTTTCACTATATGTTTCTGGAATTATATTGAAGCGGTTAGCTCCCCAGAAGGCTTACATATTTTATCAGCTAGTTTTGCCTGTTTTTTTCAGAGAGGGTATATTTTTTTGCAGGAAACAAATCATAAACTCAAACTTTTTATAATAAAAGTTAAATTGAAATATACTGCAAATTAAACATCACAATAATGGTGCAACATATTTTGAAATTAGAAAAATAAAAAACAAAAAAACTTTGTTTTAGCATAGCAAGCGACAAACTTTTTTGGGGGCCTTATATAATAAAGAAAAGATGTGTAAATTAAAAACTTTTGAAGATAAACAAATGAATTATGTTTTTTTGTTTGTTTTTTTTTTACTTATCGAGTTAACAGAAAATGAAATCTTTCGTCAATTCGTGGCTGTGAAATGAATCGAATTATCAACAGAACAGATTCGCAGTAACGGTTAAAAATATATTTATTTTATTTAATATTTTAATAATTCGCGAGGTAAATTTATTTTAATAACATAAAAACATACCTCGACTCTAAAGATGGGTTGTCTGAAAATTTTAAATAAATTGGTAACGTAGAAATATTGTTTTATTCTTTTGTAACGAACCAAATTTACATTTTTATATATATAGATTATATATGTACATATGTATGTATCCTGTGAATTCTGTATAAGATGTTTTGTCAATACGTGTCTCTGTTTACCATCTATATTGTAAACATGCATATAACTATACCCATCCCCCCTCTAATCTAATCTAATTAACTTTCATGCTATGTATATATACTAATATATAACTTCTGTACTTTTCCTCTCCTTTAATATGTTTCAGTATTTATATAACTACATATACGTATATGTATTGCTAGGAGGAAGTAAATTGTTATAGATCCGACAAGGTTTACTAATGCATATATGTGAGTATGTCATGCAATTGTCTGTTTAGTATATGCATGTGTATATATGTAGTTTGCCATTATTGTTCTGACATGGTACCAATCTTCAACTATTGAATTTTCAAATCCATGAGCTAAACTCTGAACCAACTAACGCTAATCTATATTTAAATAAAAAGAAATCCGAATATATTATAAACTTAGTTTACTAATAGTTATCTATTCTGTCTATGTTTTAATCCAGTATGCACAAATATAACTAACATTATAACTAAGAAGTCACTTATTTTGATAGATATTAACGCATTCACGTTACCTAACTCCCCTAATGTAATGTAACTTTAATTTTAATCACTATCACCAAATATAATTAACACCTTATATAACGCATATAATGATGTGATTAAATTAACACGTTATATAACACACATAATAATGTGATAATATTGGTAATTGCTTTAAAAATTGCAAATAATAATAAAATATGTACACATTCGCATTTGCATATCCATATAGATGTGTGTATGTTTATATGTGCCCCGCTTAAATTTTAAATTCTCATAATAAATCCATAATGGTTTTTGATCGTAAATTTAAATATAATTCATTAACTAATAACTTGATTTTATAAATTTAATAATCTAAAATTATTTACTTAAATATATACATATGTATGTATGGTAGTATTTCCGTACGTTTGCTTGTTTATGTATATCCGTGCATTTATGTTTATATATATATATATATATATATATATATATATATATATATATATATATATATGTACATGCATATGTATATGGATATATGTCATATTGTGAATATGTATATATGAGTCTATAAACGCTTAACGTTTTATTCTTCATTATATAGATAGTCCCTTTTTTCCCTCTATTTCTCTTTTTATTAAGCTCACTCCCCTCTCCCCTAACTTTCATATTTTCCTGACACGCGATTTGTTGTGCCAATGAACACATTTGCAAACCCCTTTTTTCTCGATACGCAAACATTAGCTTATAAACAGACTAGTTTGACTTCCCCACCCCACTAACACAATCCATTGTCCTATTAAAATAGTAAGTTTTTGACAATTTTCCAAAAAGGTTGAAATGCGATTTCTCTATTTTTATCGTTTTTTTATAGAGAGCTCGCAACTTTTAAAGTTTTTTTTTTTGAAGGGCTCAGTCTTTTTTCTTTTTTTCTATGTCGTCGAATAGTTTAGGGTCACCTCACGAAGTCTCATTGACTGAAACAGATGGCTGTTTGTAGCGACACATTGTAACTGTTTCCCCTCATTCCAAATTTCATGATGTTGACCATCTTTGAATTTACTTCTTTAATTCAGTTAACATTTACAATTCTTTACAGTATCCATTTCGTAGCACAAAATCATTCACTTAATTTTTATATCAATCAGTGAATCTACTTTGTCCTTTATTCATCACAAGAAATAGCAACAATACATTCCACCAAAAGGAAATAAAATTCGTTTCGACATGATGAAAAAAATGATGAAGATATATATATTAATGTGAGATGATATATTATTATTTCCATAGGCGAACAACACCGCAGCTCACACAAACCATGAAAGCCGCAGAACGAAAGTACTGCACGCGAATATGAGCTTCTTTGGGCTCGTCAATAGAGTATATTCTAACTCAGAATTCGAACATCAAATCTCTTGCATGTGAGGCGAGTCCCCTGCTACCTGAGCTACCATGCCATCTACAGGTAAGTCTAATTACTAACAGAGATCAAGCAATCACGGCAAAACTCGACTTAAGAAAATATCTATTTCTTCTTAACAAGATGTGTTGTAGTCCAACTACTTAGTATCTGATGTCTCACAAGTAAGATTCTGCAGATTTGCAGTTTGCACACCCACACACATGCACACACACACACACACACATGCACACCCACACAC
>NC_136510.1:46601332-46611332 GCF_053919585.1 Euprymna scolopes | reverse complement strand
AGTAAGGTCGTAATTTACAGATAATTTTATGAAGGCAACAGTATATTCTCTACAGTGCAATGTAGTCAACAATGTATTGTAGATTAAGTCACTACGGGAGAGACATGTGTGGCTTCCTTCCGGTATATTGCAAGAGGGGGGGTTATACCTAGAGATAACAATAAATCAATTTGGCTAAAATTTCACTTATGATGGTGAAAATGAGAGGGTTACAAGGTAGCAAATTGTAAAACCAATCCATTAATTACGTTACTATAAATGGAAAAGTTTCTTGGGCATTGTACAATGTTTCCCACACAAAAAAGAAGACAAGGATTATTTTACAAATACAACAAGGACGGCTCAGGGAGGGGGGTGAAACGTGATTTTTTGTCTCTTTTTCATAAATAATATTTACAAATTCTTACCCATCTCAAATGTGCCTTAAATACCCACCTTTTCCTGTTTTATTCTAACTTTTAATCTGTTTACATTTTTTCCTGACGCCCATGCACAACTTGCGAAATAATTGAAGACCAGTCTCCTCCTTCCAATACCCAAAACCAATTTGTGATTTCGGTTAGTGTTAGGTCCCAGTGGAATCGGTTCAAAGAAAGGAAAAGTAATTAATTTAACACGTAGGTAGAATTCGGCGTGAAAGTTGAGTAAAAAGTGTTCTTCACTTATTCACACACACACACACACACACTCTCTCTCTCTTTCTCTCTCTCTCTCTCTCTCTCTCTATATATATATATATATATATATATACAGAGAGAGAAAGAGAGAGAGATGGGTGAGAGAGAAAGTGAAAGAGAGAGAGAAACGAGTCAATGTTACCTTTTAGACTTATATCTAATAACCATACACACTTGGTATTAGACAAAACACACCCTAGTCGCATGCAACCAAATATTTAAGTCAGACCACACACTGGATAACATCAAGTGTGTTTTAATAGACACCGAAAGCCCGTCTGCTTTATGCACGCAAACACACGAAACAAAATGAATTTAAAAACTAAACAGGAAAAAATAAGCTCTGGACTCCGACGTGTGTATTTTTATATGTATCTACTATTTTCACAGACTGAAAAAATCTCATTTAAATGAGCTTCGTTGGTTGGTAAAATTATATGTTCATAACAGCAATTGCAACCAGATGTATGAACTTTTATACCGATGAGTTCCAGAAGACTTGAACACATTTCATACCTCTTCCATGGATGGGAGCAAGATTAAATTGGATTAATTTTAAAAGCTAAATTCTTTAAGTCCATATTATTGTAAAAATTGGTTGCGATTGGAATTATTCCGAGTCACTACATGTATATTATAGTATTACATTTAAGACGGACAGTTCTGGTAAAAAAATAATTTTTTTTTTTTGGGGGGGGGTCCATATTATAACGAGAGGGAGAAATGTGTCGGGTGGAGGTGAAAGATAAGCTTGGAGAAAAGAGGGAACGGAATAAGAGGGAAAGAGAGGAAAACACAAAGATTATTAGGAAGATTATATCAATTTTAATATTAAGACACACTTTTAACTTCATTGTTTTTATGGCCCGGTAGAATTGCGGGTATCCCAGTTATATGTATGTATGTATGTATGTATGTATGTATGTATGTATGGTCTGTTGATCTTACTAGATTTCCATTCATTAAGTCTGGTGGAGTATCCAGCTTAGTGTTGCTACTATAGGCAAAATCACTTAACATCAATCTTCATACAAGCCAATATAGTGTTGTCATACCGAGGGGACACACTAATATTCAAAATACTATATTATTTTGAATAATATATATAGTATATATATTGAATAGTCAGAGTTTACTTGCAGGGGAAGTATCCTCATGCCAGGTTTTCGTGACAAACGCTTGTACAGAATTGGTTGGTTGTTGGTTGTTTTTGTTTTACGGCATATCGACCTTTTTCAGGTTATTTAATGCCAAATCTAGTTATTTTTAGGAACTATTTTTAATGGAGTATATATTTTTTTAAAGTCAGATTCTATTTAACCCATAGTTGGGACCCTAACAGGTACTACCACTCCGGGTCAGAGTGGACCTGGGAGCAATACCAATTAAAGGGTGGCTCCACACTCCCCAAGGCCCGCAAGGTGGGGTCTCACCATCGGATATAGTTTTAGGTCATATCCAGGACCGACTTGTACAGAAAAACAGACATTCGATAACAGTCTCTAGTATACATTCAAGTTCTCTCCAGACGCATTCAATTTCTATGTATACATGTGTATCTGTATGTCCAAATAAAAATAATGTTTTTTTTCATTTTATTTTCACATCCAGCAATACTGTTTACTCAACCAGAAAATACGCTTTGAATCCTAGCATTTGCACAAACTCAAGCATGAAGACTTGTTAAACGCACAAAATCCCCGGAAATCCAACAGGTATCAGAAATGAATTTCATATTAAGACAGCACAGCTAAACAACGGGACGCCCTCGAAACTTAAGATAAGACGGTTGAGCGATTTCGAACTACCTCCGAGTAGAACCACGTAAAACGATCAGAAGGCCCGATAGAAAACTCCAGGTTCTCACACAAATTATTTGGTGATTATATTGCTATAGTTTTCGTATATATTAATAGAATGGAATTTCGGTATGTATAAAATAGTGCTTGATAACATACAAGTCTTTCATTTTGTTTATTTATACACGCATTATCTGCTAGCTATGTGTATTTATATTTACGCAGTGGTTTCTTCCGAAATTCAAGTTTATTAGGCAACAAATCTCGACTGTGTCCAAATGCAAATTTACAAGTTCTTTTTCAATTTGTTCTTTGTTTTTTTTTATGACTGTCCCTACTTTTTTCAAAACAAAACCATTAAAAAATCATATAGTTATACACGAGAAAATACCGATTTTTATACAGTCAAAATTAATTTACGGTGTAGAACCGTTTTGTATACAATTTATGTCTCCTTATAAAGATGTAATGTATGAAACTATATATATATATATATGAAACTATATATATATGAAACTACATACATAAAACTATATATATATATATATAAAACTATATATATGAAACTATATGCATATAAAACTACATACATGAAAGTATATATATGAAACTATATATATATATATATAAAACTATATATATAGACCTATATATGTAAACCCTATATAAAACTATATATATGAAAATATATACATATAAAATTATATATGAAACTATATATATAAAACTATATATACTTGAAACTGTATATATTTGAAACTATATATATGTGACTATATAAAAAAATTATATAGATACAACTTTATACAGTGCCGACAAAAAGAGAGTCCGCACTTGTATTTTTTTCAAAAACTGCAGATTTAAGCTAAATTTAATGTAACTGTTTAAACAACCTATTCCTCATTTGATTCGCCTTTTATTCCTCTATAATTTCACATGTTAATATTTGTACTTTAAACTAAAATATTCTAGTGTTCACGTCCATTTAAAAAATAACTTCAAATTGAGGAGGTAAAAAGAAAGTCCACAGCAAAAACTTTGCTTAAAACCAGCTTAAATTATCGCCCGCAAACCAGTTTAAGATATCCACCAACAGGCAACAAAGCATCTCTAACCGTAATTGTTGTTGTTCCAGGTTATACAACGTAACATTTAGTCCATGTGCCATGACTTTCTCCTAGAGATCGTCAGGAGCTCATTAATCTCCACCTTTCTGGTTTATCCAATCGAGAAATCGACCGCAGACTGAAATGTGATGAGAAAATGGTACGAAAGACTGTGCAAAAGCACCAAAATACCAGCAGTGTTCGTGATGCCCCTAAATCTGGTTACTTCTAACAGGGGAGACAATGCTATCAAGATCCGAAGCCTAAGAAACAAATTTTAACGGCTCCCCAAATCCAACAACAGTGCAAACGTGTTAAAAATGGCTCTCTTTCTACTGTCAAGAACAGATTAAAGGAATTTAATTTGCGAGGATACATTGCAAGACACAAGCCAATGATTTCTGTAAAGAACAGAAAGCGCCGTCTTGACTTCGTCGGATTCAATGAAGATCATGACTCTTCATATTAGTCAAAAGTGCTTTTTAGCGACGAAAGCAAGTTCTATAGGCTAGACAGTGAGGGTAGGCAGTACATCCGTCCGAGGAAGACGAAGAATTTAATCCTGGGTGCTCAGTTTCAACGCTGCAAGGTGGTGCAGGTTAAGTTTTGGTGTGGGGCATTATTAGTACCAATGGTCCAGAGTCTATAGTTCGCTTGCAAGGTCGAATTAAGTCGACCAAGTACATTAATATGTTGACTGAGTATTTTCTACCCTACTTTGGTCAGAATTTGGATGATAATCCCATCTTCATGCAGGATAATGCTCCCATTCACACAGCTGGTAATGTCAAGAGATTCATGAAAGAGCATGATATTCCCTGTTTGGATTGGCCTGCACAATCTCCGGATCTCAATCCTATCGAAAACGTATGGAATTACATCAAGCAACAGCTACGCAATGATAACATTTCAAATTTGGAAGAACTTTGGACAAAAATTAAGTGGGATGCCCTTTCCCCGGAGTATTGCTGCAGTCTAATTCAAAGGAATTCCCAACAGATTGCAGGTTGTAAAATTGCAGAAGGGCTATAATACAGAATATTAACTTGTTCATTATGTTCATGTTGTATTTGTGTTGCATTAATGTCCTAAGCTAACATTTACAAAACAATTTTCCATTGTGCGGACTTTTTTTTGCCTCCTCAATTAGAAGTTTTTTTTTTCAATTGACGTGAACACTAGAATATTTCAATTAAAATACAAATATAAACATGTACAATTATAAGAGAACAAAAAGTCAATCAAATGAGGTATAGTTTGTTTAAACAGTTACATTAAAGTTAGCTTAAATTTGCAGTTTTTGAAAGAAATTACAAGTGCGGACTTTCTTTCTGCCGCCTGTGTATATGAAACTATATATATACTACTAAACTATATATACGAAACTATATATAAAACAATATATATATAAAAATATATATACAACCCTATAAAAAATAAACTTAGTTGTAATTATATCTATCCCACATTACCCAAATTTATGCTTGCCATGTGTGTTCCAAATAAATAATGATCGGTTGATTAGTTTAGGAGTGAATCTTACACATACAAATATCTTCTTTGTGCGTTCACTCATCTGTAAGCAACCAATAGAAAAATTGCCTCCTTATTAATCTGATTTTGTTCTTCGGGACTTTTGTTAATTTTCCTCGAAATCTAAGTGGATAATTGCAGGCATGTAGATCATGAGGAAGGTGATGGCGGATCTGAAGGGCCATTTCTATATTTATATTCAATTATATATATATATATATATATACAATATAATATAATATAAAGCTGAAGTCTGTGTGTGTGTGTCTGGTCACGAATAGGCTCCTATATGGTTGACTATTTAAAAAAAAAACTGATTACATATAATGATAGAAGATGTATCGAGAATCAGGAATGAGTATGTTTGGTCTGGCAGGACAGTGGTTCATGAAAAATTGTGGGGTCTGCGTTAGCGCCTTGCCCTCAAGTATGGGAAAAAAATGAAATAAAAAACGTTTACAAGGGTTTTTGATATAGATGTACATAAAAAACACTTTGATAAGTATGTTTCAACTTAAATAGGGAAGGTATAATAAAATTGGTGGGTCTGCGTTCGCGCCTGCACTCCATGGAAATACGGCACAGACTTTAACAAAGATTTTCATATCTATTTGCGTAAGTATACTTTTGATAATTATGTTTCAGTTTGAAGAAATATGGTATAATAAAATTATTGGGTGGTCGTTCGCGCCTGACCTCCATAGAATGTAGATATGTCACAAAGTTTAACAAGGTTTTTTAAAATGGGGTGAGGGTCCATAATAACACCTTAACTTTAATCTTAATTCACGTTAGCTTTATTTATATTTTTGAGTTGGATCATATTGTGTCGAATAAATTAACCTCATATATCCACTTTCTTATTAAAGTGAAAGCAAAAAAAAGTTAGACTTTGACAATTCTCGACACAAATTTTGCATAACTACGTTTTTTTTCCTTCTCCACTTGCACGTGGCACTCTTTCGAAAATATATAATTAGATAAATAATAAAAAATAAGAATGTAATTTCTTTTCGTGTCAAAAGAAGGAAAAAATCATGCTCACATGATTACGTGTCTTTTTAAAAACATTTACATAACCTTTTTATTTTTATTTAAATATCTGTTTAAGCTTTTTTGTCAGTGTACTATAAGGAATTCAGTTGATTGCAGCATTTTCTGCGAGTTATTTACATAACAATAGTACAACCTTAAATTCGACGGCGCAATACTACACCGTTCAATACAGTAAAACTGAAACGAAGCTGTTCTGCTTGAAAAGGGCGCCATTTTCTTTTTATTCGAATTTATATCGATTCTTTTCTTTTTTACAAACTACTTAAAAATGCAAACCAATGAACTTTTCTACCATAAAAGTAACTTTTATTGACTATGGTAACATTTATTTCTTGTATATTTATATTGTTATATATATAAAATTTTCTCTTTGTAAGGAAATATTATTTTGTTTGTCACTCTTGGCTACGAATGGAAACAAAATTGATATAAAAAAATATATTTTCGCGAAAATTATCTTTACTTTCATCATATTTTGCTTAGGGTAAAATTTTTGAGTATCAAAACCTATCTCTTTACAACCCCTCCTTTTCATAACCTATCATACTTTCATCAGTCACATTCCATTTTCTGTAGGCTGTTTTTGAGCCCAATCAACGACGGGCACTTCTGCTAGTATATTATATATTTGTGTAAAAATGCACTTTCGTAAATAATTGAATTAATTCAAAACATATCGCTAAAACCAAAACAAAACAACATCTAAGTAAATCGCGATATATCCAGACAATTGGCGAGATGGTCCAGGCGTAAGGGTTTAGGCTCATTACCGTTGGATCCCGATTTCGAATCTCGTAAGATACAGCCACTCTGACGAGTCGTAGACGACGAAACATGTGTCAGTGGATAATTACATTATATAAATAATATATATACTTCTCCGCAAATTGGTTAAAAGGGAAAATTATTCCCAACTCGCATTTAGGTAAAAAGCACTTTCGTAAATAATTGAATTCATTCAAAACATATCGCTAAAACCAAAACAAAACAACATCTGTGTATATATTAGGTTATATTTTATATAATTCTTTGTTTAGTTTGATAGTAAGAAATCTAACAGAGTGCTCGGTGTTCGATTATGTAATATTAAGAGCTTAATATTCAAGTAAAGTCTCCGTTCGTATTATATCCCTCGAGGAAGAAAGTGTCGTTTACATTTTTGTCGTATTTTGCACAGTATAAGGGCAAGTTGTTGCTGTGAAACAAAGCTAGACATTGGAGTTCAGTTGAGCACTGTATGTCTAATATATGTATATAATATTACTAAAATTGCAACTAAATAGCTAACATTAAAGCGGAAAACAAATATTTCAAGTTGCTACCCGTACTTTATTGAATCATATAACCGGATATTAACGCAAATAAGACCGGATATATATCTTAATAAGTATTTATGTCGATTACACATGTCTGTTTGAATGAATGATGTTTGCTATAAAAGATGACGCATTTGATCCATTACAGATAATTTGCTTTAAGTACACGCACATCCAGGAGCATATATATATATATATATATATATATATATATATATATATATAGAGAGAGAGAGAGAGAGAGAGAGAGAGAGAGAGAAAGAGAGACAAATAAAGCTCTAAATATCGGTGTTTATCTAGATACATTGTAGATATCATATACAATCGCTTAGATTATAACTCAGTGATGTCAGATGCCGATTATTAACTAAATTGCTTACTGTTTAATGACTGGTTCGGAATTAGTGCTTGACTGAAAAAAAATGACAAATGTAAATGAACAGAGTACTGCACAGGTGGCGATCAAAGACATTGTGAATATTATTTACTAGCGTCTCTCCCGTTAATTAGTGGTCAAAGTTGCTGACTGCTAATGAGGTAGAGGTGTTTTGCGATAGGTGCTAGTTAAGAGGCATGTAAGAGCTGTGATACACCGAAGCATTCTTCTTTGGATGATATATATAAATATAGAAAGGAAGAGAGGCAAATAAACAGATAGAAATAGGTTGATAGATAGATAAGGATTAAGTAACGCATTCGAGGGCAAAGTTATGCCATTTAAATATCCATGATAAAGTAATTTATTTCAAGAATAAAGATAAATGAATAGCGGTCAATATGTATGTATGTATGTACATATATGTGTATGTGTGTGTGTGTGTACCTCTCTGTGGGTGTGTGAAGGTGTTGTATAATGGAGCTCCCGGGCATCGTCATTGGTCGTCATTGACAAAGTCTAAAAAAACTGGCAGATTGTAGACTTTTCAATACCCTGGGACAGGAATGTGAGAGAGAGAAGGAGAACAAGAAGTGGAGCAATTATGCTCCATTGGCATTGGAGATAAGGCGTATACACGGGTTAAAAATTTTTTTTTAATATATATTCCATTCGTTGGGTTCCTAAATTAGATCTTGTTATTTCTTTGTTACCCAATACTTAATTTTTAAAATTTTATATTAAACATTTTTTTTAATGGCTTAGGGCTCTCTGTAGCAACTTGTCATGACTCTGCTCTTAAATAAGGATATGAAAATTAGGCGATATATTAATATTTAAATGGGGTTTTCCATAACTACAACAAAGGTAGATGTTTCTCGCATGCTTTTCTATCTAGGGATTTCCCCTTCCTTCCTTCTCTTAAAAAATGCTGCATTGCCAAAAGTGTGCTTATTCATAAAGTCTGAAGAAATGCTGGTTTTGAAAATTTTCAAACGACATAATGCTTGACATTGTCGAACTGGACATGGGAACAATTGTAATGTAAATTGAAATACAATTTTGTTGCCACCAACACCTTGTTTTGAAGTCTTGTTTTTGCGTACACAGTATATTAATGCTCAATTATAAAATTTGATAATTTTGTAGCTTACTCTTTAAATCAACAATTTTTGGCTTAAACCTCATTGGTATATGAAAATTTACTGAATCTCACGAACTCAGTATAATTACATATAAGTCTCTCTCACTCTCTCTCTCTCTCTCTCTCTCTCTCTCTCTCTCTCTCTCTCTATATATATATATATATATATATATATATATATATATATATATATATATATATGATTTTCAGAATAAGAGAGATTATATGTAATAATTTCACAGGTAAACAACGTTGCAGCCGTAAGAGCCATGATAGTCAACGAATCGGAAGTCCAAGACTTGAGTTTCGCCCTTATTTGAGGTCATGTGTTAAACACATCTGAAATTCGGGTTTAGAATACTGAGTTCGGATGCGTTTAACTGATGAGCCCAAATGATGGCGAAACTCGAATCTTGGACTTCCGGTTCGTTTATTGTCATTGCTTTTTTGGATGCGACGTTGTTTGGCCGGGAATGAAATTATATATATATATATATATATATATATATATATATATATATATATATATATATATATATATATATACGTGTGTGTATCTGTCTGTGTATCTCGTACTATTATGTATCTTTTTTACAAATTTCCAAAGAATCAATGCACTTATTTACAAGTTAACTAGAGACATACACAAACACCTGTATATTTGTGTGTCCTTATAATATGTACAGACCGCGCACACACACACACGCACACCCACACACGCATATATATATATATATATATATATATATATATATATATATATATATATAAGCGTGTATTTATATACAAATATATGAATTATCATACATATTGAGAGAATTTATTCGTCTTATTTCATGCTTTTTCGAAAACTATTTCTGGTCTTAGGGTCGTTAAGAACTTGTTTAACAGTGAAATATCTCTGTTGTTTCTTTTTCTAATAAATCCTTGTTGACATATTTATTATCAATTGATTGGCCGTGCCAAATTCATAAAATGTAGAATTTCGATAGG
>NC_136510.1:46591332-46598832 GCF_053919585.1 Euprymna scolopes | reverse complement strand
CATTCATTCAGTTGAGATCTGGTTAGTACTCAGTCATCCATCCTCCTAGACTTTTCATGGCTATTTAATATGTTTGTAGGTGATGCTGACACTACGTCCAGATTGCATTTTGGAAATTTTCCAGCTGTGACAACCAGGCTTTAGTAAGGTGCATTCCAATTCTTGCTGTAAGTGTTTATTCAAACCTGGAATCGTAAAATATTAGTCATTTCATAAGATTTATAGCAATAACATAGTGACTTTTCAAGATTCTTCGACAATTTAAATGCCTGTACAAAAAAACAAAAACAAAAAAAAAACTGGAAACTAATTGACGGCACCTCATATCATCTCGGTCATCTCTTGATTCCAATATTGCTCATTCTTTTTTTCAAAGTTTTTCGGGATTTTTCCTAGGGCTCTTAGTATTGTTCTTATCTTGACTTCACATTCTACACCTTTTTCAGCTTTCTGGCCAGTTCCGTGTATTTGCTTCGCTTTTACATCTCCTTGTTATTAATTCTCTGCTCTTATTGAACCGTGAAATCTACAATCTGGCAGAACTTTCCTTCTTGTTAATAATAATAATAATAATAATAATAATAATAATAATAATAATAATAATAATAATAATAATAATCAAAGAGCCGAGAAGGGTCAAGGATGATGGAAAGACCGAGGAGGGAGCACTGGCCAGACCTCCGCTGGACAAGTGCGAAGAGAACTGGGATCTTGGGAGGCTTAGTGCCACTCAAATTCCAGTATTAACCAATGGCCACTGCCAGAGAGAAATCAATGGTAAGAGGCTGTTGCGATGATGCAAATTTATTTGAAAATGCTATCGAAGGAGGAGGAGGAGAGAGCTGGACGTCTGGGAAGACTTGTTGTCACTCAGCTTCCAGAGAACACCACAGGTCTCCAATCAGATCGTTTGCTGACTTGCGTGAAAGCTCCATGTGAGCCGATAATAATAATCTCTTCCACAAACTTTGCAAATTAGTTTGTGTTATCGCAATAGCCGTTTGCCGTGTATTTCTCATTGGTAGCAACTATTGGGTTTCGCTAGAATTTGGATGGCAATAAGCCTCCATGAGGTCCCAGTTCTCTTCTCGCTCATGCAGTCGAGGTCTGGTTAGTGCTTTCTCTTCCTGGCCTCCCCCCCCCCGTGTTGATATTTTTCATTTATTTGGCGTGGCACCAGTTTATGGTGACACAAGAAAAATTATTATTATTATTATTATTATTATTATTATTATTATTATTATTATTATTAACTTAAACACTTCAAGGGTAAAAAGGGTGTTTCGTTTGATGATAAATTTTTGTATGACTCAGATTATTGCACTAGAAAACGAAGTGAGCAGACCTGGTTTGTTCTCTGGTGGTATATCTACGAGTTCCATGTTGTTATTTTTGCACAGCTGCAAAATTATAAGACGTGTTGCATGTCAATGACCATAGTTGCTCAATGAGAAAGTCTAGCGTCTTGAAACTTTTATTGCAATAAAGATAAACTTGGAAATATTCATATAATAAAAAAAGCCATCTTTATAATAAAGTAAACGCCATAAACCCGTCGAAAGAAGAATTTACAATAGTGGCGTTACTCTGGATCTTTTTAATAATTCATTTATATGATAATATTGAAAAACATAAAACCTGTTTCAATTTAATTATGGCATTCAATTTTAATTATGATTAGAGTTATGACAAGACAATATTCTTATCATTGTTTTGACTCTCGAGTATATAGCCGACACAGTAAGATACAGTTAATCAATTAAGAACCACATAATTCTGTCTAAAAACATATAAGATATTAACGGATACCTACTCGAGAGTCAAAATAATGAAAGGAATATTCTCTTGTCATAGCCCTAATTATGACATTCAATTTAATTATGACATTTTAATTTTAGATACCATATTCATTTCAACTCATGAATGCTAGTCTTTATAAAGGCTAGATTTACTTGGGAATTTAACCATAATTTGATTTCATTCGAATATTTAATTTATATCATTTAATTTTTGTACAACTAAAACAACGTTGTTTTTTTTAATTGCAGTGCTTTTTTCCAGAATGTGCTGCTGTCATAGCGCACAGAAAACACATTTTCTATTGCTTCCAATGAGGGAGATGTACTGAGAATAAAGCCGCTTTCAGGACTGCCAGCAACCACTGAAAAAAGTAATAAAGAACACAAGAGAGCTGTATGCTCAGTTTGTCAAGTCCAAAGTAGCTGAGCAGTGGCTTGGTACCCACCAGTTTTGGCAAATAGCAAACAGAATCCTGAACAGAAGCAGGTGTTCTATCCGATCTATCATAAATGGACCTGAGGTAATCTCGTCAGCATCAGACAAAGCCAAACTCTTTGCCAAGCACCTCCAATATTTCCTCCTGTATCAGAAAACATGATATGTGATATATAAATATATGTACGTGATGTTGCCAAGCTAATGAAAACCCTTGAATCCAGTAAAGCAATCGGCCCTGGCGGTATTCCAATTATAGTACTCCAAAGACTTCAACCAGAACTAGTGTCCATACTTACAAAACTGTTTTAGCGTTGTCTTAAGGAGAATTGCTTCTCATCACACTGAAAAATCTCATCAGTATGCCCTGTATTTAAGAATTCAGGTGATCGCTCATCTCCCTCTCAGTACAGGCCAATAAGTCTCCTGTGCGTCATGAGTAAGTTGGAATCTGTATTAAATAGAGATGTAATCAATCATTTAAGCAAAAATAACCTTATTAGTGACGCGCAATATGGTTTCCATTCAGCTAGATCTACTGCAGATGTCCTTACAGTTATATTTCATAGGATTAGCGAATCTCTTGACGGAGGCTACCTTTCTAGGGCAATTGCTCTTTACATATCAAAGGCCTTTGATAGAGTATGGAATAAAGGTTTACTTCACAAGATCTCCAGCTACGGTATAGCTGGAAATGTTTTCTCAATTATTAAATCATTTCTCTCGGATAGGTAAATAAGAGGAGTGGTTGATGAGCAGAAATCAGAAGTTCACAGTATTAATGCTTGAGTCCATCAGGGGTCCATCTTGGACCCAACTCTCTTCCTGATCTACATTAACGATCTTCAAAATCACATCTTTACATCATTCGTAGACATTTATGTTTATGACACTACCATCTATGGTAGCACATCTAAGACCGTAAATGACCAAGTTCTCTCCGATTCTCTCTCCTCTTATCCTGAGCAAGTGGTATAATGGGGAAAGAGGTGGGTTGTTACTTTTAATGCATCCAAAACCAAGCTTTTATCTTTACATCATCAACGCTCTGATCCCCATCCGGCATCAATTGAAATGAATGGCCCTCATCTTGGGGAGGCCTCATGTTTTGACAAGCTCCTGGGCTTGACCTTTACTCTTGATGTTAAATGGAACACATACATTAAATCCGTTGCCAAGTCCACTGGAAAAATGGTGGGATCCTTCTATCGATCCAGTAGATACCTCACTGCTGATGTAATTCTCTATCTATATAAGAGCCAGGTACGTCCAAGAATGGAGTACTGTTGCCACATCTTGTTAGGAGCTGCTAGAAGGGACTTATTATGCCTTGATAGAATTTAGAATAGACTTCGTAACCTCGTTCCCTGCAACCTCTTTGTTACAGAAGAGATGTTGCGAGTTTGCGTTATTTTCATGGCAAATGCAAGACTGAGCTTCAATCTATGCTCTATTCTCGCCAAATTTTCACAACAAACACCCGTCTAGCACAAAACACTCTCAACATTTTCCCCCACTCTTTATCTGTACCTAAACCTAAAGTTTACCGAATTTCCATTACTAACAATTACTATATTTTCCAATTTCTACTGTACACTCTTTAACCCTAATCCTCGAGTGGCCTCTTGGATTTGATAAGTAGTGATGCCCATGTAAAACATGTTTTTATTCACTAGAAGCTCTCAGAAGGGTCCTCTACAGATATTACTCACTGACAACAACCTGCATTGGATGCTGGACTGGTCTTGATGACAACAAGTCTCCTAATATTTCCAGTACCATTCGTCTCTTTTGATAACTTTTGCAAATGACTTTGCGTTGTTGCAACAGCCGATTGTCATTGATTATCACGTGCAACAACCATCGTTCTTCACGGAAGTTTGAGCAGCAATTAATCTCTCCAAAGGCCCTTGCATTTATTCAATGAGAGTTTGGTTAGTGTTTTCCTTCTTAAGCCATTCTATAATCTTTGACTATTCGCAACTATGTAATATGACGCCAATTGGATTTGGCACATTCAGTTTTATTGGTTATTTTTTAGGGGCTGGTCGTTAACTTTGGAAAAGTGTAAGTAACTTTAAAAGTATTGGAGGGTGGAACATTTGTTGATCCTCATATCCAGTACTGGACAACACTTGATTTCCCTGTTCCCTGTTAGCATATATATATATATATATATATATATATATATATATATATATATATATATATATGAACAAGTACTTAATAAAACATGTTAAAAAAATTGAAAAAAAGTTAAAAACCTATTTAATTTTAAAAAGAAAGTGCAAAATAAGTGGATAGTCCTTAATTCGAGGAGTTTCGAATAAATACATTCCTTCTCATCAGAGGGTAGGATTAAGCAAAATGCGGGATCGAATTTTGCTTGCAAAAGTATTTGATGAAACTACAATTACGTCATAAATCTTACTTGATAACAAATAGTGAAGCAGAGGGAATATGGTGAAGAAAAACGTGAGTTCACGTGAATATATAATATTATAAATAAGATATATATATATATATATGTATATATATGTATGTATATATGTATATATGCATATATATACATACATATATATATATACACATATATATATCTTGTTTATAATATTCCGAATTTTATTATGTTTATATAATTGAGAATTTCGTAATCGTTCATATATTAATAAGTCAGAATAAGCTGACTTAATTTGTAAGCTTCAAAATTACCATCTTTTGTAATTGAGCATTCATATATTGTTTTAACAAAACCAAGACAACAAAGATTGGATTAATCGCAACAAATAGTACACTATATAATAATACTCTATTTGTTGCGAACAATCCAATCTTTGTTGCCTTGATTTTGTTAATATATATATATATGTATATATATATATATATATATATATATATATATATATGAATGAATGTCTCTCATAAGATATATTTAAAATATAGTTGAATATGATCCTATGCTAGTATGTGTAAAATAAGCTTTGTTTTCAATACTGAGATGGAGATTATAAAAATAATACCAAATCAGTGCAGGTAACTCTGATTTAAATGAATGTAACGTAACCAACCAAAACAAAACGAAAAAAAAAACTACAGAAAAGTATCATATAGTTGTATATAGTTATATATAGTTATATATAGCTATATATAGTTCTACAAATAGCTGTAACATAGTACCAAACACAAATATACACTGGTGCAACCAGATCAGGCTGTCGGAAGATGACTCCCTGACACAAATGCACCTACATTAACACCTTTCTGTTTTTGTTTTTCTTTTTAATTATTTGCACAACTAAGTCCTGTTTTGCAAAGCTCAAAACACAACAATAATCTCGCGCCCTTTTTTTTTTTACCCTCGCACTTATTTACTGGCTTCCTAACTTAAAGGTCTTGGATATGACCTTAAACTATATCCGATGGTGAGGCCCCATCTTGCGAGCTTTGGGGAGTGTAGAGCCAATCTTTAATTGTCATTGCTTCCAGGTCCACTCTGACCCGGAGTAGTAGTACCTGTTAGGGTCCCAACTATGGGTTAAATAGAAACTGACTTGAAAAAACAAAACAAATATATTCTATTAAAATAATGTTCTTCAAAATCACTAGATTCCGCATTAAATTACCTGAAAAGGGTTGATATGCCGTAAAACAAAAACAATCAACAACCAACAAATATGCAACTACTATTAAGATAGTATAAGTAAAAAAATATTCTGAATGATTTATTTTAAGAATAAAAACTTGGGGAGGGGGGGATGTATCAATTAGCAACTAAGTTAAATCTGTATTCTCTTTATGCCTCTTTCTATCTAATTTTATCTACAAATCCCTCTTCCCAGTCATCCGTTTCCGCCTTCTTATCAATGATGCCTTGAATGATCTAAGCGAAGCATGCGTCTTTACGCATCTAGAGGAGTGGTCTAGGTCATCTAAAGACCCTAAATTTCAAAATCAACGTCTAACATTACTAGCGTTTATTTACCTAACATTTTAACCTTTTTATGAGCCGTCTTATCGCAGGTTGAGGTCAAGTTTACTTGAAAGTAAAATGTGTCTTATATTCGCTGTAGTACGGCGGATCAGAGTTCATAAATAGATACGCAAAACGGTATATCATCGTGTTCTTTATAGAACCACATAAAACGTTAAGCATTAAGTATTTTTTAAATTCAATATTTACCCCAAACTAGGCACAGTACCACTATGAAGTAGAGAGCTACTATTGGGGACATAAGTTGCAGGGACATTATGAAGGGAAATGAGCAGCAAGATGACTGTTTACATTACACTTGAACTTCTGCATGTCAGTACAGTCGAGAACGCATAATTCCGAAAGGGAGCTCCAGAGTCTAGCAGTTCTGGGGAAGAAACTATTAGAGTAGAAGGTTTTCTTACGCTTATGGATCTCTACTATTTAGGGGTGGGATTTAGCTGCTTGTCGGGTTTGTCGGGAGTATTTACGTCGAGGGGGTACAAGTGATTGTAGTTCGTCAGAGCATTTACCATTAAAATACTTGTAAAAGAGACAGAGAAATGCAACATTTTGTCGATGGGACGGAGGCTGAAGCTTAGATGACAGTTCAGGACCTATCAAGTTTGCGACTCTCTTTTGAACCCTGTCCAGGAGCGAGAAACTAGTAGCAGTACTCCATACATGAGCGAATGATGGTCATATAGAGTTACAGGATTCTTTCGGGCGTAAGTAGCTTTCTAGCATGATAGAGGACGCCCACGTTCTTTGCAGCAGCCTTGGCAATGCTCTCACAGAATAAGTATTGGATTTTATACTAAAATGATTAAATATGAGAAATATTCGGTACATGATGATGATCTATAAATAAAAAAAATGTCCACGTAGGAGTTCCCTCGCATTGAAAACAGAGCTTTTATTAGAAACAAAAAACCAATTACAAAATAATAAATCGTTCAGTTTCGTATAAAAGCCGAACAAAGTAATGGCTAATAACATGCATAATTCATACAGTATTTAACGTAGTTATGCAAAATATGAAGTTCATGAATATAAGCATCTTACATTATAAAGTAGTATGAGATAATGTGTATTAATTTTCAGTATAAACTTTAATTGTGCGCAAGAGATAAGTAGAGCTTAGTAACAGTATAGAAATATATCTTCAGCAACTAGAAGAAGTCCCATTGTTTCATTTCCTCAGTAAATAATCAGGTTAGTAGCACTTAGTTTGTTGACACCGTAGTGGAGAAACAGGGATGTCACTATGTAACTTATTCGCCATACATGTTTAA
>NC_136510.1:46533832-46586332 GCF_053919585.1 Euprymna scolopes | reverse complement strand
GCACCATTCCTTATAAAAGTCATACTGGGTTCGCCATAACGAGGATATCTTATTTGGGCTGTGAAAATTATGTGATTTAGTATATTTGGTCAGGATCACATTTTGGGAAAAGTATCCGCATATCAGGTTGCATTGAAAAAAAAACCGAGAGACTTTAGACAGTCGAGGATAGTGTCTAGTAGCATTCAAGTTCTCTCCACTAGGCATTACCAATTTTGATTTTATCAACTATATATATTTTTTGTTTTTTAATTATTTATTTATTTTTGCTTTGTTTTGTTTTCTTGTAATACTCAGCAAAATCGATGAATACATTTTACCGTCATTATTAGTCGTTACACGCTATTTCGAAAATCAGTTCAATTTAAAAGCATTTATAATAAATAACAAGAGATACACAGAATATCTGTAAAAATGAATCGTGAAACGGTTAAAAACAATTGACTGATTATTATTTCGAGTGCAATCTTTATGGGATCTCTAACAATTATATTTTTTAATATTATTTTCTATTGGTAGTTGATACTGGTATTCATTACCCGGTGTCATACATCAGGGTAACTGCAGAAGTTAATGTATATCTTGAACTTTTACATTTTAAAACTGTTTGTGAAATTTGTTCCCGTATAATTGACGCCCACAACGTAAATAAAAGACAGAGTAAATTTTTCTTAAGGATGTCAAATTGAAGCTTTGAAGATCTGGAATGCGTCTGGCCATCTTGAAGACGAGCTCTCTTTCTCTCTCTCTCTCTCTCTCTCTCTCTCTCGCTTTCTTTCTTTCTCTTTTTTTTCTCAAACGTACGAAGTGCTATTTTTAGTCTTTCGGGTAACCTAAAAGTGGCATTGTTCTTTTAACGTAATAGAAGACCTGTACTCTTTCATTTTTTATTTATTTTCAAATTTGCAACGAATGTGCGCACATATTTTGCCTCAAACTAAATTTACTGAATGTTTATCGAGATGATTATTATTTATTCATTTCTTTATTGCGGACTATTATCCTCTCTTTTTATTGTTGTTTCACGTGGTTTTGGCCAACTATTCCTCTGGTCTTCGTCAGATGGTAATCGCTACAGGATAGGAACTCCGAATCTCCTAACCGCATTCTCAGAAATTACTGCCTTCCATAGTTGTTTTTCGTCTCAAGCATTGTGAAACAACAACTAAGAAAAGATGAGGATAATAGTCCGCAATAAATAAATTAATAAATAATACTTATCCCAATAAACATTCCAATTAAAAAATAATATATATATATATATATATATATATATATATATATATATATATATATATATATATATATATATATATATACCAATCGGTACAGACTCTACAATGGAAGATCAGAAAATAAATAAACGTGGATTCATAAGACCAAAAAAATCCAACCATGATCGCCCTTCGGGGTCCGTGACGCAGTGGATAGAGACGTCGAATCTCTACGGTTCCAGGTGAGCATTGTCTGAATATAGCGGTTTCAATCCTACTCAAAGCCGGCCAAAACGTGATGAGACGAAAAACAACTCTGGAAGGCAGTAATTGCTGAGAATGCATTTAGATTCGAAGATCCTATCTCGTCGTGGTTACTAGCTGACGAAGGCCAGAAGAATAGTTGGCAGAAACGTCGTGAAACAACAACTTAAAGATGGGGATATTAGTGTGCAATAAATGATTGAATAAGTTTACGGACATTGACGTTTGGAATGACATTTAATTTAATTTAAACCCTCCATATTCCTGGAACTAATACATTTTTTTTATCCAATTCACAACATAATTATCTACGAATTAATCATTTAACTTATACATTCACACTAACCAAATACTTACACTTCTCTGCAATATAAAACATCGCTATGTGGCAAGTAAAGATGTGTTTCTAAAATACGTTGATTTAGTGATTTAAAAATATATATATATTATATTTGAAGAATGTGAAAATCCGAAATGCCATCTAGTTAACAAACTGTGTTCGTAGACACCGTAAATACGCATATAAATCAGATAGCAAAGTAATACACATTTTTACTAATAATGTTACTAACTAGTATCCAACGTCAAAAGCCATTCGAGTATAAAGGTTAATGAGATGCATAGATTGTCACTTACATGATGAAGAATGTTATGAGAGGATTTAAAATGATGAATAAATTTAACAAAATTTGATCACGCTTTATTTGACGTTTAAGAAACGCTGTAGCTTGTAGGGAAATAACTATGTAGTAATGTGTGCCGCAAAATGCATTGGAAATTTAATGGAAATTCAGTTTATTATCAGGCACTAATTTAAAAAAAGTTCATTTTTTGTATTGAGAGCATGGAAAGTTCTTCTTGTTAATGTCTTTCCAAGAAAAACTAGAGATTAGAAAAAAAGACGAAGGCTATCAACTCCCCGTATTTCTTCCTATAACAGACAACACGCTATGCAACATACACATATTTGTGCGTGAAGTCGCCAAGCTAATCAAAAACATTGATTCCAGTAAAGCAACTGGCCCTGAGGACATTCCAGTTATAGTGCTGAAAAAGCTTCAACCAGAACTTGCCCCCATATTTATAAAACTGTTTAAGCGTTGCCTTAAGGAGAAGTGCTTTCCAACACCTTGGACAACTGCATCAGTATGCCCTGTATTTAAGAATTAAGGCGAAAAGTCATCTCCCTCTCAGTACAGATCAATAAGTCTCCTGTGTGTCATGGGTAAGTTTCTGAAATCCATATAAAATAAAGAAGTAGTCAACCATCTCAGCAGAAACAACCTTCTTAGTGACATGCAATATAGTTTCCGCTCAGCAAAATCTACAGCAGATGTGCTAACAGTTATATATCATAGGATTAGTGAATCTCTTGACAAAGGCTTCCTTTCCAGGGAAATTGCTCTTGACATATCGAACGCCTTCGATAAGGTATGACATAAGGACCTACTTCACAAGATTTCCAGCTACGGTATCACTGGAAATGTTTTCTCAATTATTAAATCATTTCTTTCCGATAGGTTCATAAGAGTAGTGGTTGATGGACAGAAATCAGAGGCCCACAGTATTAATGCTGGAGTCCTTCAGGGGTCCATCCTGAGCCCACCTCTCCTCCTGATCTGCATCAATGATCTTCCAAAACATATACTTAAATCATTCGTTGACATCTATGCTGATGACACGACCATCTACGGCAACACATGAAAGGCTGTAAATGACAAAGTTCTCTCTGATTCTCTCTCCTCTGATCTTGAGCGCGTGATACAGTGGGGAAAGGCGTGGCTGGTTACTTTTAATACATCCAAAACCAAGCTTCTATCTTTACATCATCAACGCTCTGATCCCCATCTGGCATCAATTGAAATGGATGGCTTTCGTCTTGGGGAGACTCCATGTTTTGACAAGCTTCTGGGTTTGATCTTTACTCCTGATCCTAAATGGAACACGTACATCAGGTCTGTTGCCAAGGACGCTGGGAAAATGGTGGGGTCCTTCTACCGCTCCAGAAGATATCTCACTACTGATGCAATTCTCTATCTATATAAAAGCCAAGTACGTCCAATGATGGAGTACTGCTGCCACATCTGGGCAGGAGCTGCTAAAATACGCCTATCCTACATTGACAGAGTACAAAATAGACTTCGTGGCGATGCCTTTTTCTCTCCCCTGCAGCCTCTCTCCCACAGAAGAGACGTTGCGAGCCTGTCTTTGCTTTATCGTTATTTCCATGGGAAGTGCTCGTCTGAGCTCCAATCTCTGGTCCCCCTCGCAAATCTTTCATGAAAAACACTTGTCTAGCTGAAACTACTGTCATTAATTTTTAAGTTTGGGAAAATGAGTTAAAAATAAAAAAACTCTACAAAATACTGTTAGAAACTCGCTCAGTATGTTACCGTGACATAGACTGACATATATTCGGTGAGGTTTTAACACTATTCCTCATATGAGATATTTTTAGAAAGATACTTTTGTTAATGAAAGTCCCGTTAGTACAGCGAGAGAGTAAAAAAAGGGCAGGGATGAAAGCTATGTCAAAAATCTACCATGAACATATAGATTCATGTATGCATGTCTTATATGCGAGAGAGGCTGTAAAGAAAATTATTATCCAGAGTAAAAAAAAAGTCATGTTTGTACTTGCTAACTTTTGTGTGACGAGACGGATTTATATTTCTTTAAACAAAAATAAATATACATTGGTTTTATTATACAGTAGACATTTATAAATTGAGAATTATGAAAATTTAAAAGATGGAAATTGAGTAGTAGCTCGCTCCCTCGTTTCCCCTCCCCCCACCTTATTTTGTCCCTGAGTAGGTGTGTCAACGTAGGACCTAGTTGATGTCGAGCACGTCTCTTCGTTATGTTTTTTTTTTCGCTTTTCTCTGGATGGCCACGTGTAGCCTGTATATCCCGAAAGATGAGTTCGACATTTATGTTTGTCCGTTCGTATGGCAGTGATGATGTACTTTTTCTTTTATCTGATACAGACATTTTTTCAATGTGGACGGATGCTGCGTAGAACCCGTTTCGGTTTGCATCGTACCACACTTAGCTTTTCTACGATTCAGTACTCAATGTTAGCTAAGATCTAAGTGTAGTATTTGTTCTGATGCTCCATTTAATTCATTTGTCCTTAGTCAATTTACGGGGAAACTCTTCTGTACTAAAGGAATTGATATTTTTGCAACTGCCAGAGTGGCCCTTTTGGGGGAGCGGGTTTCAGTCCCCCCCACACACACACATTAAAAACGATCTTGTATCACATCATGCTTTTGTGGGTAAGCAAATAAATACCATAAATAATTTAAATTATAAATATATAAATAATCTTAATCTAAGAGCCAGGAGTTCAAAATTAGCAAACCTATCGATAAAGCGCGACGACTGCTCATTACGTGACGCATGTAGGGATAGAGGAGAACATGCCACGCACTTATTGGTTGTTGAGTATTAAGGAAAATTAAGAGTTAACAATAATTAGACACGTTCTTTTCTTTCTTTCTTATGTGATAGCGGCGTTTTTTTTTGGTGGTTGTTTTGTTTGTTTGTTTGTTTTTTTTTGTTTGTACTTTGCCTCATTTTACAAGGCCGGTGAATACAGCGAATAAAAACTTATAAATTTAAATTGTAATCATAGTTGGGAACTACGGCAAACAGTGGTTCTAAATGATTACTGCCAACGCCTGGGTGTCGGCTTGTTTGTGCTTTCATTGCTTAAAAGACCTCATTTAATTTCATGTTGTTTATAAGTTATTGTGACTATTGATATAGCTATATCATAAAAACTCGTTTTATTGTTTATATTGTTTGGTTGTTTAGATTATAGCTGAGTCTATAATTTGATTACAATGTTAAAACATCGTGCTTGGCGGGACGCGGCACTTGCGCACGGTCGCTGAAAATTGTTTATGCTTTAAGGTGAATTAACGTCTGTATGATACTGTCGTCAAAATTAGCGGAAACTCGCGAGTGTAATTTTATATGAACTCGTTTTTATCAGTAAGGGGTATTGTGTTTCCGCCTTCCGTTCTGAATTTAGCAATTTTATTTTATTGTTTTCGTTCTTTTGCTTCATGTGTGCAAATCTCTCCGCCTAGTCTCGCCAAATAGAGGACAACAGCAGTAGACCACCCAATGTGGTTCGAAAACACTGGAACTAGAGATAAGTTAACAGACTAGCGTTTATTGTCACGTTATACCTGTCTATTATAATAACCGGCAAACACATGCGTCCTCCACACTCAAGTATTTAATCTCCACATGCATAAAATGTCGCAACCACTTTTATTTTTAAAATATATTTTTTAATATTGTCCGTCCTAAAAAAAGTTATATTTACACTTGGACATGAGGGGCTACTATATGCGACCGTGCCTACTAACACTACGTGGGGTGTTGAGCAGCAAGATGTCTGCTCGTAATACATTTAAAAAAATCTGCATGTTAGGGCAGTCAGGAAACAAAAGCGGAATTATAAAGTCCAGCATTTCGAGGGAAGTAACTATTAGAATAGAAAGTTTTTTTTCAGCATCTAAGGACCTCGACAATGAAGAAGTGGGATTTTGCTGATTTTTGCGTGTATATGCGTTTCTCGCGATTACATGACTTGATTATTATTATTATTATTATTATTATTATTATTATTATTATTATTATTATTATTATTATTTGCTCTTAATCGTTTATTAAAAAAAAAAAAATATTGTAGCCTACTTAAATTATTTTTTAATTCATATTTAAAACGTAACATAGTGAAATACGACAGATCAAAAGTCCAAAATTAGTTATATAACGAAAGGGAGAGAAAGAGAAAGAGAGGGGGGAAGGGGAGTGGCTAACTAGTAATGACTTTTCCTCTCTCTCATTCTCGCACACATGAAAATAAGTACGTTCAATGTTTCCTGCTCCCAGCGTTCGTCTTTTAATCAGCACCCGCCTTTCTTTATCAGGAGGCAAGATTTACATAAGATTGTGGTTCTTTGTATTATTTTTAATTTTCCTCAATTTAAATTAACTAGTTGATTGATATTGCTTTTTCTCGACTGAGTATAATATGAATTTTTTTCAAGTCTAATATATACAAATTCTCTTAGAGCCGCCCTCTTAAATAATCAAATCCTGCCCTATCGCCCACATCAATACTAACACGCTGTTGTCTCGCCTTACACTTGACATTCATTAACCTTTATCGTTAAGTGGCACTCTAGTAACAATACAAACGACGCCGTGTACACAAAATACAATCCTTATACAGGACATTTTTACTATAGACAACAAACCGAAAGGTTCGTCAAAAACAAATATGTAACAAATTAATATCACCGTGATATTTATTGGCAGGATTTATGTTAGTATTGCGTTTTATGTTCGCATTTTAAGTGATTATCGATACTCAAAAGCCCATGTCTGCACTGTTGTCGTTTTATCTTTAGCGCTCGATATTACTTGTATTTCATCGTGAACGCTTTAAGTTAAACACACACACACACGCACATAAAAACTTTATCTAGACAAGTAGAAGGGTAAATTATCTTGCCTTTGGTAACATTTATTTTTGTTGATTTTTATCCTTATCAATTTTTCTGTTTGTTATCTGCACTAAAACATGTCTCCTACACCTAATCCCACGAAACATCGTCTCCTATAGAAGTGGAAGATGAAGGTCCATTAACATTTACTTGTGGTGCCCTTACATTTTTTTGTGGGTGGGGAGGGGTATCATGATGACTGATAATATTTGATATGGTTCTGACTGTTAACGTGTTAGGAGCTTCACAGCAACAAAAAATCTTATGAGAGATAAATCCCCATCCAGATGATGTTATACATGCTCTAACGTTCACAGGAAACATGAGTTGGAACAATTATATTGAAAACATTGCCAGGGCCGCTGCGAAAAAAGTAGGCTCTCTCTACCGTGCTAGAAAACTACTGACTCCTGAAAGTAGGACACCATTCGCCCATGTATGGAGTATTGTTGTAACATTTCGGCTGGTGCATCTGCTACTAGTATCTCGCTCCTAGACAAGGTTCAAAAAAGAGTCGCCAATCTGATAGGCCCTGAACTGGCATCTAAGCTTCAGCCTCTGTCCCATCGACGAAACGTTGCATCCCTCTGCCTGTTCTACAAGTATTTTAATGGTGAATGCTCTGACAAACTGCAGACACTTGTGCCTCCACGACGTAGACACCCTCGACAAACCTGACAGGCAGCTAAATCCCACCCCCACACAGTAGAGATCCCTAGATGTAAAATATCTTTCTACTCCAGTAGTTTTTTCCCCAGAACCGCTAGACTCTGGAATTCCATTCCAAGTTCCTGCTTCCCTAACTCTACTGACATGCAGAAGTTCAAGTGCAACGTGAACCGACATCTTGCTGCCCAAATCCCAACATAGGTCCCCAGTAGTTGCTGCCCCTGATAGTAGCCCCCTACACCAAAGTGGCAACGCGCCTTGGTTGGGGGTGAAAATGTAATAAATATATATATATATATATATATATATACATATATATATATACATATATATATATATATATATATATATATATATATATATATATATATATAATCCAAAGAGACGTTAATAGTATTAAGGACCTTCAACATTGCACAATAGAGTATAGAAAGTGCCATTAGTTTTCGCCTGATGCTTATGAGAGTGTCGAGTAGACTGCAGTGATATAAGCTTGTCTTAGATGTAAATATAATCACAGCCCAAAGAGACCCTCTGTTAGTTTGCACCTTCTTCATTGCATTACTTGTTACTTCATTACTTGTAAGGAAATGCCGAGGATAAAATAAGCCAATATAAAAAAAATCAGGCGTCTCAGCTTCTGGTAAAACTTGTGGATAATGCTCTGTTTTACGGTTGTTTTAAAGATAGAAATTTAAATTTCGTACTGTTTTAATCCTATTTTTAATTGTACCCCCCAAACGAAAGTAATCGAAATAATAACATTCAACAATCGTACTTTTTATATACGAAGAAAAAAAAGAAAGATTTTTTTTTTTTTTATAAAAAAAAATATTGTTTTAATAAAAACGAAATAATTTTATTTTTAAACGAAAAAAATCAACTTGGTATACCTTTTTGGAATTTTTTTTTTTTTTTCCACAAGTCCAACTCATCGTTCACATTAGAACTATCGATTTGTATAGGTTTTGAGGTATGCTTACAACGAACAAAAACCCCAACCTTCCCATGTTAAGAACGGCTTTCGGAATAGACACTCCCGATCCCCCAATGTTAAGAACGGCTATCGGAATAGACATCTCCAACCTTCCAATGTTAAGAACGGTTTTCGGAATAAACTACCGCCAACCTCCTCATGTTAAGAACGGTTGTCGAAAAAAACACTCCGAACCTTGTCACCATACTCGAAAAACTATAAAAGTTGACATGTCGAATGTGAACGATGAGTTGAACGTAATGTAAAAATGTACAGAATTTAAAACAGACCGAAATTTAAATCTCCGTTCAATTTTTAAAACAACCGTAAAACAGAGCGTTCTCCGAAACTTTTACCAGTCTTCGTTTGTGCAAAGGTCGTCCCAAAAGTGAAACCTCATATTTTTTTAACGCCAAAAACGGTTGAAGAGCTATAAAGGCGGGAGTGGTACAATTAAAACAACCGATCTTTTGTATCCAGATTTATTTTCCTATGTAGTCCCCTACCATTCTCAGTGTACTTTTTCCAACGAGGCCTCAGTCGTAAATGTCCGGCGCACGATTTCGGGTCAGTTTAGATATGGGTCAAATATCACCTAAGGGGTAACTATAGTCTTTTCAAAAATTGAGACCTTGCTTGTAGAGAGGAAGAGTTAGATAAACGGTCAATTTTTATGAGTTAAAAAATAAACTATCCAAAACCGATGATTTGTAAAATATATTTACGCAGGACAAATTATATGTATATCATAAATGGGACCGAAACACTTGCAAGTAAATAGCAAGTAAATGTGACCACCACACCCACCAAAGATCTTGAATTGAAGTCTCACCACTAGGTCAAGTTTACGGTCATAATCACTACAAAAGTGTCACATTAAATTTTACGATGAAACTCTGAAAAATTACAAAATGTATAGTGCTATTTTGTTAATTTTCGAAAAGTAGAATATAACAAAATTAATGCCTAATATTTTAATGTGTACTTACCCAGTGTAATTAATCTACACGAGAAAATATAGTGGGAGAAAGAAGCCATCCATGAAATCGCTATTAAAATTCAAAATTTTTTCTACAATAAACCCATATCTGGTACAAATAAACTTCAGAATATGGTCGATATGTTCGGCAAATTTCAAATATAAACGTCCCACAGTATTTGGTGTATTACATTTTCAGGGGCAACAAGCATAGTAAAAAGTGGACGTTGGGTTTAATTTTGTCAGTTTTGGAACTCTCGCTACCATCATTTTGTCCTTTATTTCATGAGAGATGTTTCTGATAAAGGAGAAAGAATTGCTGTTTCCTTGATCGGAATCTATCCACGTAGCACTTATCATTGGCTGTTTATTTATTTTTTACCTTGAAATAGTATATTTTAGCTTCTTACATCAAATGCCTTTCTGCTGTCTCTCGAGCGACTTCTATAAAAAAAACACACACGCACACCTGAATACATAGTGCAAAATTTTCAACAACTTTGGCACATACCTATGTTAGGACTTGCATGATTCTGCCTATTATAAACTTTTCTTACTCAGGAATTATATAAACATCATCTTTATATAAACATATCATCTTCAAAATAAGTTCACAAATAAATCGCTGCGAGGTTAAGATTCAGAGAAAATGTGTCCCATTCACGATAACATTCGTTACTGCTGAGAGGATCACCAAAGTGTTCCCATATTATTTAATAATTGTAAAAACATACTGATAAGCATTCACTACTATTGTAACGCTACAAAACTGGAGGAAAAAAATCAAAAAATCCGGGTCGGCATTTTTTTTTTAAGTGTAAGTGAAATGCATATATTCGTGGTTCTTTCTAAACAACCCATTTTATTATTTTTCCAGCGTCTTTTCGAATACACACACACACATGTGCTTTTTTAAAGTCTCTATCTTCTCGCCCTTGACTCATACGCCCATAGTACCTGCTTCCCTTCCCTTAACCATCGTGTATTTTGCTCTCCTTTTTTATGATACAAGCTCGTGCACACTTGCTAATTCGCTTTAACGGCTGCTGCTGCTGCTGCTATTGATATCTTCCTTTGCAAGTCATTCCTCGCTGCCACATATTAATATAATAATAATAATAATAATAATAGTTGGCTTGCCAGTCCGTCAGACTTTGTCTGGAACACTGAGTGGAGGGGCCTGATAACTGAGAAAACCTAGGCTTCTTTATCACTCGCTAAGGCCTGGATATGAAGAATCAACCCCAGCGTTAACCGTATAGCTAGAGAAGACACCCCATTACACCAGACTGGATGCAAAACGTTATTGTCTCATTAGGATGAAGGTTTCCATCAATATTAATAATAACAATAATATTAATAATAAAATGATAATAATTTTAATAATTTTGATAATAACAAAATTGTTAATACCAAGAATGATAATATTAATGCTACTAGTACTAGCACTAATAATAGTAACATTGAGAATCATAATGATAACAATAATAATATTGTTAACAAAAATGATAATAATAACATTATTATTGCTATCATTGTTATTATTAATACTGATGATAGTAGTATTGACATCGCATCAAAACGATGTTTAGCACGTTATGTTGAAGCAAGCCAGTTTGCACGTTTTCCCTTGCCTTTTATTTATCTTGATTGTGACATATGCAATTTGGCCCTTTGACTTATGAAAATGAAAACATATTTATGAACATTGAATATATATATATATATATATATATATATATATATATATATATATATATATATACAGATTCAATGTTCATAAATATATACATTTGGATATAAATATATATATATATATATATATATATATGCACACACATATATATATATATATACATCAAATGTATATATTTATGAATATTGAATGTGTGCATGTGTATATGTATGTATGTACGTATATATATATATATATGTATATAAATATATATATATATATATATATATATATATTATAAAGGCTATTTTTTCATATTGTATTGAATGACAAAGCTAAAACAAAGAAGACTTGATCATGATTTTGACCGTGAGAAACGCGTCCTATAAGTGATATAATACCCCCCACCCCGGAATAATTTTCAAGGCAGCCATTTTAGAGATTTCGTCTTTACTTTTACTCGCCTTTACTACACATAAACGAGCACGCGGATGAAAAAATGTAGTTGGTCAAACGTAAAGTAATAATTACTACTTTGGTTAAGTCACAATACTGTAGAGGATAAGAACATTTCTAATGTAATGACTCAATTCTACAATAGATTAATAACGGCTTGAAATCGTCATTTTATTGGATACCTCTTTCCCAAGGTTACCCCACTTACTCTTGATCCTCACATTATAATATTGATTGTTAAAGCAAATGGGATCAAGTAATTTTTGGAGTTTCTAATATGACTCTAGCAAGGATTGAACGCTACTCTCCGGCTCCTAGATAAATACCTTAATCAGTATTCCAAATAAGCTATTTATTTCATGGGAATCGCTCCAGGCAATGCATTACGCCACTGGATGCTGAAAAATACTACTTCATGGTAAAAAAAAAATAGTCAACAATAATTATTATACTGAATGATTCTGACTCAGAAAGCAGCAATGTTTCTCTCTTTTTCAGGATCTTTAGTATTGGAATGTGAGGAGTAAAAGACAAAATAAGAGGAGTGGGAGTTTGACCAAGTTTATCGATACATACATATAAGAACTTTATGGATTAATAGCACAAGCAAAGTGAGAACTATTGAAGTATCTAGACGAAAAAGTGATATTTTTTTTATATTACTTTATATGAAGTTCTCAGAAATCAAGGGACCATTCCTGGGCTTATATTTAATCTCTATTTGAGATACATAGATGTTCTTTAACCTCTTAAACAATGAGTTAGTAAACCAGTTGGAAATATAATTTTTCTCTCCCCAATTGACCATTTAAATAAGTTTTCTTGCGGTCTTTTGATCTTGGTGGATTCCAGGACAAAAACTCCCCTTGTCTGGTGGAGTATCCAGCTTCGTGCTGTTACTTGAGGTAACATTATTCGGAGAAGGTTCACCATTCCTCATAAAAAAACTAGTATATGTTAGCCATACTGAGAAGATCATATTAAGGCCATGAATACTATGTGATTTTGAATATTCAGTCAGAGTTTACTTATAGAAAAATGTATCCTTATAACAGGTTTTCCTAACAAACCTGTGTGCAGAGAGACCTTAGACACCCAAGGACAATGTCTAGACGACATTCAAGTTCTCTATTGTGAACGTGTATGTGACGGAATTAGTGAAACTGTGTATAACGTCTGGCTATATTTAATAGTCTATGATCGTGTCTTGAGCTTTTTGCAGAGTTGCGTATAGACAAGCAGCTAACACTATGTTTAGTTTTTTTTTCTGCACTACATTGACCATTTTAATAAGTTATGTATATGTGTAGCAATTGAAAACACCATGTTTCGACTGACGTAGGTTCATGAGTTGGAAAAAAAGGCAGCATTCTCTGTCCGTATTTCAGTTCTACAGAAAAACCTACCAATCAATGTCGATGGATGACATATCCAGGTTTTAAACAACCTTGGACAAACATTCAAACTTATTTTGATGGAAATAACTTCTATTTCTATTTACATATCATGTTATGTTATGACAATTGGGAGGAAGGGGCAAATAACATTTATTTGATGTAGCGAAGTGAGTTCCTTATTTTTGGCTGGGTTTATGCTTCATGTAGATAATGCCTGCAGGTGCTCGACTCATTGAGAAGGTCTATCTGATTGGTTGAATTCTGGTTTTGGTAATCAAACGTTATTAGTATGTTTGACAAAGTTTACCAACGAATATTTATTATTTCAACTAATCGAGTATTTGAAAAATAAAGTTAGTAACGCTAATGTTGTTGTTGATGCTGTAGCTGCTGCTGCTACTACTACTACTACTACTACTACTACTACTACTACTACTACAAAAATAAATATATATAAGCCCAGCCAAAAATGAGGAACTCACTTCGCTACATCAAATAAACAAACATTCCTAAACTTCAAATAAAAGGCAGTATAATTGAAATATGTGTTCTTTTTTATCGTAGTTTGTATGATTCGCCATTATCTCGGGCGCAGTTGTAAAAAGTTACGCAAAATAGGTAGCTTTAACCAAACAACGATGTGTCTGAAGGTGCTGTCTTTAATAGAGGGCCGCGCTCTAAGATGTTGTAATTTCGGATAAGTAAAAGCACCCCCGCCCTCTTCTCCATGTTAATAATCAGTTTTTGAATAATAAGGTTATTTTTAAGAAAGTGACTTATGATGAAGGGGACTGCAGAACTGAGAGATTGCTTTAGTTCTCCTGTTTTTTATAACTCTTCAAAATTACATAATCTGATAAAACTGAATTTTACGATAAAATTACTTTCTATTAAAATTCTACTTGATATTATTTTAGGGGATTTTGTGGGAATACTTATTTTTTCCTGCGATGTTCATATGTGTTTTAGATATATAAGCACTAAAGATAATATATTTTTAGAAAAAAATGGGAACAAGCAGATCTAACTAATTCTCATTTACGACTAATCACTGTGCTTATATGAAAGTTGTGGTGCATAAATGTTACATTACAAGGGCCGCGTTTGAATGGAAAAGTTTGGGTGACACTTAAGTGTCACAGGTGACCCCAGAATGGAAGTCTAGGGAACCACGTGGTTTTCAGGCAAATGTTTGTTTCGTTCTATGGCGATACTTCAAGCAGAAAAAAAGCAAGTATGCCTGTTGTCACCAATAAGAGAAAGTGCGCACATTGCGATTATATTAATAAGATCACCTATCTGTCTGTCTCTCCTTCTCTCATGTGTATATAAATAACTCGTATCTTTCGTGTATTTATGTGACTGTCTATCAATTTAAATAACCATTTTTTATATAAATATTACCATCTGAGTGGACGAATAGAACTTAAGGTCATGATGACATGGGTGCACGACGGTCTATACATCCATCGATAAGTGAAAATATAACACATGTTGTTAATAAAAATCCTAGAGTGCAGAAACTATCCTACATATCCTGTTAGCGCAGAACAATCTCAGGTAGGTTTAATTAAAATCTTGCTTGGACCTCTATGAAATTTTCCATGGCGATACCGCCCCTATCCTTTACTTACAACAAACAAGAATATTCATAGATATCACAGACAGTCATCGTGGAAGATCTGATGGGATTAAAGACTGAGGAGAGATAGCACTAGGATGGAACTAAGCGATATATAACGGCGGTACATAACGATGGTCGTGTTTTCATATATAATTTGTGTGACAGCTCAAGAGTCTTAAGTGAGACTAAGCGTAAGTTGGGAAGCTACATTATTTCGTGCGGATATATCCGTCTAATTTTATGGCGATGCTTTAACCAAACAACGATGCGTCTGAAGGTGCTGTCTTTAATAGAGGGCCGCGTGACTAGATGTAGGAAAACAAGCTATTCGGCTATTTATACGCTTTTTTTTTTAGATCCCATACATGCACACGAATATAACCCACTCGTTGATGCTTTCTCTGGCTGTTCTTCATATTTTAATAATTATTATTCTATGAACTAACATTGGCGTCCGAGTCATTTTGTATCTATAGATAAGCAAGAACGACGATATGTGTGTATAATGGTTTACACACGTTTTTATAAGCGAAATGCAACATAATACCGTCAAGAAAACAAGATTTCATTCAGCAAATACTGAAATACTATTACAATTATACATCAAGTGTTACGTTGTCACTAAATAAATAAAAGTTCTCTCTTACGCGACTTTAGCGTTTCATTTGTTTTTATTAGTTTTCAACTTCATTTTTTTTTCTTTAGCGAGAGGCTTAATGCGCGTTATTGATATAATGCGTAAATTACTTCTTTCTAATTGTCTGTCTTATTGTTTGGCCCTCGCTGCTGTGCAGTGGTCGCTTTTTGAGACACGAGATGTTCGCTAAGATTTTCTGAGGTATTGTTTCTGGAGATATTTTACTCAGACAAGAGAACGACTAACGTTGTCTTAGCTTATAACTCAGTTCAATTATCTTCTTAACACTAATGAGTGGACCATGAACGGAGGTATTGGTAAGGACATTTAAATCTTGGCGATTTCAAAGTTTCTGTAGTCGGAAATGCTACAAAAGGCAAAATAAGTTACTCTTCTGTGATTAAACGACTTAAAATTAGTACACACGTGCAGTCTGTGGTCCCGTGCAGACAAAAATAATGTAGAAAAAAGAAAAAAAATGGCTGCCTTTTCTCTTTATATTCTTGCAACATTATCACCTAATATGTAAATGAGATGCTTTAGGTTTAGAATTAAAAATCTGATCTTAAAGAGACTGTGAATTTATTTTGGATTTTGATGTTGGAGTAGCAAGTTTTGTCAGCAGTGCGTCGTGTTTTGGAGTTAAGTGTTTTCATAGCAACATGTCGAGTTTTAGAGTTGAGTTTTTAACAGCAGAGAGTGTTGGGGTAGTAAGTTTAAACAGCAGTGTGTTGAATTTAACCCGAGAAATTATTACGTGGAAGTAGAGCAATGTTAGGAATTCGAACAGTTTACATTTGATTGTTTTCACCAGAGTTTCCTTACAGCATTGGAGGTGATGTGTTCCATGCGACTTCCATAAACAGACTCGCATAAATTACGGTTTTCCTTGCACGTCTCTCATGGATAAACTGATTGGACACACGCGTATTTATCTTAGTTCGAAAAAAAAAGTCACGGCATTTGTAACCTCACCTGTTTATTGTTTTGTCTACCCCTTTAGACCTTACACTTTACGTGCTGCCCTTCTAGGTCACCTATCATAGATAAGTGACCTAGAAGGTCTAGAACTCATTCCTGGTAGCTATCTGTTTTGAGGATAGCATCTCACTGCTCGCCAAACTCCAAAAATAGTACAGGTTCATTAAACGTCGGAATTCTAAGGCAACTTTTACTATACCACGTGTATGTGAATTATACATTGTAATTAGATAGAAAAATAAACAATTTATATTGAAAATAAATACTAATTGGTTACAAAGACTTTTTGCTGAGGAACAAAAAATAAAAAAAATCAGATTCCAAGCATCAGAACATCATTTGAGACTTAGAATTGTGTTTATGTAATGACATCCCACGTCATTAATTTCCTATGAAAACACAACACTAATAAATGATGTCCATAGATAATTAACAAATCGCTTGCAGCAAAAAAAAAAAACAATCATGTTTAACTATGGATAAACTTTACACGATCAAAACGTATATTTATTTAACTGCTATCGTCTGTAAATTATTACATAGAAACGTATATTTAAAAAAGGGGGATACTTGTGTAGGAGAAAAATATTATAAGCTAATGACAGTAACTGTTGTGTTAATTTGATTACTCTACATCATAAAAGATAACAACGTTGTACCGAGAAAAGCATTATTCAAGGATTTCGGAAACACACACAAATTATATATATATATATATATATATATATATATGTGTGTGTGTGTGTGTGTGTGTGTGTGTGTGTGTGTGTGTGTGTATACAGCCTGGGTGCCCGGCGTTGCCCGGGTATTTGGATGTGTGTATTGATCAAAAACAAAGTGGTAGTAAGCAGTCGAACTCGAACTCGTACCGCGAAAAAGAACGCGGAAAAAGTGACGTCTTTTCCGTTACATTCATCGCCAAACCGGAAGAACCGAAGGTTTAAATTAAGGTAAATCAATCGAAAAGAGGGGATGACTTTCGAAAATATCGGCGAAAAATTCTCCTTGTAGAAAAGCGTCCCATTGAGGGCGAAATAATTAATATTTTTAGCCAATTATTTGATATTTGTCGTCCGAAGGATCCCGTTTTAAAACCAAACTGATGTTGCGAAAATCCGTCGCCTTTGTCGATGATTGCAACGTCTTGTCAGACGAGTGCCACTCCCTCAGACACTGAAAGTTCATGAGCCCGAAAATGACATATAGTCCTGCCGGCGAATTCACATGCTCAAGCAGACATGACGCTAAAGACGGTCATTGGTATACATACATATATATACACGCACGCACACATACATATGTACACATATCACACACATATATAGATTCATACATACACAATACACATTACGCATACATACATATACATACACCCATATGCAAACATACACAAGACGGTCATTGGTATACATACATCTAAATATATACATGCATACATACATGTCTATAAGCATACGCTCATGTATACCCATATACATACACAATGCATAATACACAAACATACATATACATACCCACATGCATGCATATACATATACACATATACATACATATACATCCACATATACACACATATACAAATACATACACACATATACTTACACATACACATACATATACGTACACATATGCACATATATATACATACACTTACCTACATATACATACACATACATATATATGCATTCATACACATACACACATACATGCACATATACACATACATATACATACACACATATACATACACACACATATATGCATATACACACATACATGCATACAAACATATATAAATGTATATACATACACACAAACACATATACACACAGACACATATACATACATATACACATAGATATAAATACACATAAACACACATGTACATATATAAATATACACACGCACATACATATATAAATATACATACATAGATACATATAATGATGGCAGATTAATTGTTACATGCATCCAGCATTTCAGGCGTACACACGTCACAGCTTTTTTATTGCCACAGGACTTTATTCTTTCTTTTTCCTTTTTAATAGACAAATACCTGAGGGAGTTTCTATACAAAGATGATGTTACAGAGTTTTAGCTTTGTACGACAGCTAAATCTCTCTCTCTCTCTCTCTCTCTCTCTCTCTCTCTCGGTTCAAAATGTTGACATCCAGCAACAAGCCAGAGCAAGATAGCCAGCAACAAGTCAAACTGCAGACCAGCTTAATGCGGGTACTGGTCTCCCGCTATGTTGTTTTTTTTTTAAATCAGAGATCTGCATCTCCCAGAGAGGCTGCTCTCACCACGCCCCACGGGAGCCCTTTCCATCCCACACACACATGGAAATGAACACATGCATACATACAGATGTATTCCAACATACATATGCATGTGCACACACATGCAAACATACACACATAGTAGCACACACATACGCATATACATACACATGCACATACATACGTACACATAATACACATGAAGGAACACTCCAAAAGTCTTAAATACTCAATGATCAAGATGACGATGATGGTGATGGGCACGATTAAAAAAAAATGGCACGGATTTACATCTTGTTCTTTTTTTTACAATATAAGACTATCACTTTTGAAGTAGTAAATGATGATGATATGGACAAATTCACACATTATTTCTCAAATAAAATCGACGACGAGTCAAATGTAAACACATACGTACATACATACATACATTTAACCAGACAGGTTAGATTTATATAAAAGATGATGGTTGCTACTTTTTGACAGAAGTGTGCCAACTCTTCAGTTAAGTGTTGTGCGTTTGTGTGCACTTGGGTGACTTTTTAATCCAGCTTTAGTACTACATGAAAGTACACATATGTGACATAAAAACCTTACTTCTTGCAAAGCTGATCGTATGATAATATTGATAATCCTCGAATGTCGTGTCAGGCCACCTTTAGATTTGCAGATTAAACCATAAAAATGACAACTTAGCGCTGCCGCATATGCTGTAAAAGCCTCCCCCCCCCATAAGACTGTCGTTCTTGTTTTTGATTGTGTGATTTGATCAACAAAACGCGCTTTTGACAAAAAATATCTGCGACATACAGTGTACTTCATATCCTGTTCTCTGATTTATTATATTTTCATCCTGTGTTCTTAAAACACATTTTAAGACAGCAAGCTCTACACGCTGCGCTTCAAAAATCTGACAAATTTCTCTGATGGTTTTTCTCCCCAGTGATCGATCTTATATATATATATATATATATATATATATATATATATATATATATATATATATATATGGTTTTAAATAAAATAGTAGGCGGAAGTTTCTCGAGAGCTCTTTCGGCTATCATCTCTTCAGGAGTAAATCGATAGCAATCTAAATAGTATTGTGACGAAAATAAAGAGTTCTATTGGGGAACTTATTTAATGTGCCAACGTACGGGGGCATTAATTAAATTTATTTACGTTTAAAAAACGATTAAAAATGTTGGCACAACGAGGGAGAAAAAAAAAGCGGGAGAAAAAATTCAAAGTTCCCCAAAGAGAAACAATGCGTTTGATGTTTCCTTTTGCCGGCACAAAGAAAGTTGACGCACCGCGATAGAGACGGCCTCCAAAATCTTTAAATGGTTTTTGGAGTCCGCTCTATGTAGCACCTCGAACCAATCTATTTTATATCTATCGGCACAGCACGGGTTGTCAACCAAATGCTGGCCAATAGCAGAGTCCAAGGCTGCAGAAGGAGGGAGACCTCCGAACCCCATCCTCCCTTGTCTGATCTTCGATGGAACATGCTGGTTTATACGAGTCAAAAGGTGCAAGAATGTTCGCCCAACATAACCAGCATCGCACTGGCATTTAAACTGATAAACAATATTACTATTTTGGATGTAAGGCAAACTATCCTTGCGGAAAGACGGAAAAGCAGGTCTCGTAGTATATACCACACGCAAGGTCACCGAATTGAAGCAATCGTAAATACTTCTTCGAATCTGTTTTGAAATTAAATTACTCCCCTCCCCTATCCACGATAATTTCAAATAAACCGGGCATTTCTAGGGTCCAAACTTTTTAGGGGATTTAAAATCCGCAACCTTTTTGAAAATACAATCATCAATAAGGTCAACAGGATAACCATTATTGATGAATATTTCCCTGATCCTATCGAGTTCGACATCTAATCTGTTAGGCAAACAAATCATGAGGGCTCTATGTACCAAAGTATTAATTAAGCCGACCTTACGTGATTTAGGTACAAAAGACAACCAGTTCACATATAGGCCAGTAAATGTCGGCTTTCTATAAATTGTAGTGAGAAAGCCCTCCCCCTTGAGCGTTCGACAAGAACATCCACTTGGGCATATATATATATATATATATATATATATATATATATATATATATATATATATATATATAGTATATAGGCATGCACGTTTGGTTGAATACCAATGAGTCCTCTCTTTCTTTCTTTTTTTAAATTTTTCGTAGTAATGTTCCTGGCGGGGTGAGCAAGCTTTCTGGTTTCATGTTTTTTTTTTTTTTCTTTTTTGTAATTTTTGTACAATATGGCTGCTGGTGTTTTCGATCTTATTGATCGTTATTGATTTTCTATAGTTATATGATATATTTATCCTTGTATTTATTTATGTATGAATGTATTTTGTTGTATATCTATCTATATATATGGGGTTGTCTTCACATGTTCAATTACTTTTAAACCATTTTACTTGAACATTTCAAAATAATAAATGTATCATCGGAAGAAAACATCTTGCGAATTATTAAGCACTTTATTTGAATAACTTTGAAGTTAAAAAATAGTTTTCCTCCGCATCTCCACTGTCTTTAACGATACAGTTTTCATGTGTGACTTATAAAAATATTCCACATGTAAAATAAAATATAATCAATTTGATAGAATCCCCATGAGAAAAACATTGTAGTGTTCAATGGGCACGGGATACCTTCTTAAGGTTGCTTTGTCTATTAGGCCTGCAAGATATTAAGCAGAAAAGGTGTGTTTAGGATGCTGTCTCTAATGGGTTTAATGAAACGGGAGGAGATATCGTTTTTTATCTAATATATGCCCGTATGTCTTCCTCTATCTCTCTCACCCACAAGTGACATGTCGCCTGTGTATGTTACTGTTATTATTTTTCTAAATATAACATTTCATATCCCAACATCGGCGTCCGAGTGCTTTCATTTGCAGGTAAGTGAGAAACTGAGTTGGACGACCATATAAGTATACAATGTTTTATACACGTATTGGTAAGTTAAAATATGATATTGCAAAGCTACAATAGTTAAAGGACGTTTTAAATTTAATAACGATTAAATATATATTTTTTATTGTTTTGGTAGTTTTCTTCATCTTTTATTATGTTAACAACTTTCCGACCTTTTACTTTTCGGTCTTCTTCATGTATATTTCTGTTGAATTTAATAACATTACGTTAATTTCTAAGTGAATTGTTTATTTAATTTACTGTTTAAGTGTAGATTATATTCATTCGATGTTTCATGCGTTTAAGATATATCGTAGTACTAAATTGGTCTCAAATTCCTCCAGTCGAACAAAATGACTGACACGAGATATTACAAAAAAAGACATGTAAGTAATGCACATACCAAAAATAACTAATCCGAGAAACGGCGTCAGATATAACACATTCCACCAAGTAATACACACGCCTCATCTCTCACTGGTAACCATCCTCGACACGACATTCAAGTTAATGTTACAAATCAAAAGTCATCTGATCTTTCAAACGTGCGACTTATCTCAGGATTTAAATATCTTACAAGCATTTATTTGAAAAAAATCTTAAAAAGCATTTATTTGTAAAAATACGATTATAATAACGTGTAGTTCATATAACGTTTCTCATCTATTGTTTCTTTGCTATATAAACAGACGCCATCTTCCTAAATCTATATGCATCTGTGACGCAACCCATCCTCGACTCTACCATGGAGCCTTCGATAACATTTAGTTCAGGATATACAGGATCTAAAGTGATTAAAGAGCCTTGCGACGCAGATGACCCATCGATTCAAGACAAAGTCCGACAGATTAATAATTATAGCGTATATGGCTTCTAGGATATTTCATCCTACACGGTAGCTACAGTGTCATAATCATGAGAAATGGTAAACAATTTGTGTTCAGTTTCATCTTTACTTCATATAAAACTAGCAGGCCGCCCGGCATTACCCGGTCGTAAAATATGCTTAAATATGATATTTTGATGAATGCATATTTCGTATTTATTATTATATTATATTCGACCCAATATGTAGTAATGATTTAAAACATTCAAAAAAAAAAATGACTCGTGCGCTACAACCAAGAATCGAAACCAAAACACTTAGCTTACGATTTACTTTTTCTTTTGAGGTTAATGCCTGAGCTATGAAGACGTGTTTGCTGCAAGGTGAAAAATTAAAACATGAACCAATAACTATTACGTTGCGCATGCATATTCATAATGGCATCGTTCGACCTTCACCTGGCAAAGTCCATGTTTTTGATTTCCACACTTTTACACCGATTTTCACCGGCTAAAACCCAAATATAAAGTTTCGCATGCGTTAAAATACCCTATATATTAAGATTAATGCCTGCAGACCAAAAAATGTCAGAGGAGTTTGGTAGGCAAAATCTTTTAACCAAATGTATATATACGGCTACATAAATATATAGAAAGAGGTTTGTGTTTATTATAACCCTTTTACGCAAATATTATGCAAGTATAAATAATGTAGAATATCTACATGAAAAAAAAACGAAAAAAAAAACTAACAGGAAATTAATTAAAATGAATGTTTAAAAGAATACCCAAATTAGCTAGATTTTTTGCTCCACGATCCATTTATAACAAAGTTGTATTTTCTTTTTAAATGAATAAAAAATAGGGTACTAATATGAATACAGAAAAAAAAAACTCCAATTTATAGGAGTATAGATTTGTAATTTTGCTCTGCATAAATTTCTGTAATTCAAGCATATTTGGTACAAATAAACTTCAGCTGATGCCTAACTTGCTCACCAAGTTTAATTTTTTTTTTTAAATTTTCTTCCTTTGAAGATTGTAATGCTGGGTATGGGACAACCAAACCAGCTGCCAACATTGTCCTGCTTTTTATTGAAACCAACCGAGAGCTCTTTTTAGTATCCTCGCTGTTCCCTATGTACTGCTCATAAATTTATGTTCATATATATATTAAAAATTTGGCTCGTGTCCAGGAAACCTACATCCAAAATTTCAAATGTTTAGACCCCAAATTGGCGGAGGACTTTAGTGAAGTCTGCAAAGGTAAACTCTTTCAACTTTGCCCAAAAACTGATTAAAAAGCTTTCAGTACATCTGAATACCCATTATGTTAAATTTTAAATGATTTTTTTTTACATAGGCATCACCACTTATCAAGGCCAAGCGGCCACTCGAGGATAAGGGTCAAAGAGTGCACAGTAGAAATTGGACAATATAGTAATCATTAGTAATGGAAATTCGATAAATTTGTTAACAAGTGGAACGGCTCACCAGGAACTTGTTTACGTTAGACTTGAAGATTTGTAGTCAGCTGGAAAGCAGGAAAACGCAAGACAATTTCACAGGCGTGCAGTTCTACGAAAGAAGCTTGTTCATGGAATCTACGTTTAAGTTTAGGCACAGATAACGAGTGGGGGTAATTATTGATAGTGTTTTCAACTAGACGAGTGTTTCCTGTGAAAGTTTGGCGAGGGGGGGGGCATAGACTGAAGCTCAGTCGAACACTTTCCATGAAAATAACGATACAGTAGAGACAAACTTGCAACATCTCTTCTGTGAGATAAAGGTTGCAGTGAAGAGAAAAGAATATCTCCTACGAGGCTACAAAGTCTATCAAGGCAGGATAAGTCCTTTCTAGCAGCTCCTGCCCAGATGTGGTAACAGTATTCCATCCTTGGACGTACTTGGCTCTTATATAGATAGAAAATTGCATCAGCAGTGAGATATCTACTGGATCGATAGAAGGATCCCACCATTTTTCCAGCGGCCTTGGCAACGGATTTAATGTGTGTGTTCCATTTAAGATCAGGAGTAAAGGCCAAGCCCAGAAGCTTGTCAAAACTTGAGGCCTCCTCAAGACGAGAACCTTTCATTTCAAGTGATGCCAAATGAGGATCAGAACATTGATGATGTAAAGAGAGAAGCTTGGTTTTAGATGCATTAAAAGTAACCAGACACTTCTTTCCCCATTGTACCACATGCTCAAGATCAGAGGAAAGAGGATCGGAGAGAACTTGATCGTTTGCTGACTTAGGTGTGCTACCATAGATGGTAGTGTCATCAGCATAAATGTCTACAAATTATGTAAGGATGTGATTTGGAAGATCATTAATGTAGATCAGCAAAGGAGTTGGGCCCGGTATGGACCACTGAGGGACTCCAGCATTAATACTTTGAGCTTCTGATTTTTGCTCAGCTACTACTATCTTATGAACGTGCCAGAAAGAAATGATTTAATAATTGAGAAGACATTTCCAGCTATACCATAGCTAGAGATCTTGTGAAGTAAACCTTCATGCCATACCCTATCAAAGGCCTTAGATATGTCAAGGGAAATTGCCCTAGAAAGGTTGCCTCCGTCGAGAGATTCGCTAGGCCTATGAGATATAACTGTAAGCACATGTTCTATAGATCTAGCAGAACGGAAACCATATTGTGTGTCTCTAAGAAGATTATTTTTGCTGAGATGGTTGATTACTTCTCTATTTAACACAGATTCCAGCAACTTACTCATGACGTACAGGAGACTTATTGACCTTTACTGAGAGGGGGATGAGCGATCCTGACCTGGCCTGAATTCTTAAATAAAAAAATTAATTAAATAAATTGTTTTGTAAGTATGGGTGCTAGTTCTGGTTGAATTTTTTTTCGTACTATAATTGGAATACCGTCAGGACCGGTTGCTTTACTGGAATCAAGATTTTTGATTAGCTTGGCAACATCACGTTCAGATATATGTATATCACATAGCGTGTTTTCTGATACAGGCGGAAATATTGGGGTTGGCGGCCTTGGTCGCAAGGTGTAGAATTAGCTGCAATGTTCTTGGCAAAGAGTTTGGCTTTGTCTGATGCTGACGAGATTACCTCAGGTCCATTGATTATTGTTGGGATAGAGAACACGTTTCTGTTCAAGATTCTGTTTGCTATTTGCCAAAACTTGTGGGAACCAAGCCGCTGCTCAGCTACTTTGGACTTGACGAACTGAGCATACAACTCCCTTGCGTTTTTTATTACTTTCTTACAATGATTGCTGGCAGTCCTGAAAGCGGCTTTAGTTTCCATACATCTATTACGTTGGAAGCAGCGGAAAAAGTTATTTCTGTGAGCAATGGCAGCAGCACATTCTGTAGAGAACCATGGCTGGCTGTTAGGTTTTTGCTGGAACTTTTTCGAGGTTATGAAACGGTCTATACCGACAATTAACCATTCCGTCAGGTCTAATACTATAGAGGGCACATCCTTTTTAAACATGGAACGCAGATGTAGATCCGATATAAATGTACGGAAGCTATCCCAGTCAGCCATAGTGTATAAAAATACTGTACGATGAGGAGGTACGTCTGGGGACTTATTACATTTTATTTTTATCTTAATTGATACAACTGAGTGGTCGGAAGACCAAGAGGATATAGAACAGAAACTGAACATAGTTCAGGGCAAGTTCTGAGAAAAAGGTCTAGTAGACTCGTATAATAGCCGTCATTATCGGGCACACGGATAGGTTCGTGAACACTCTGAGTGAGGTCATAAGCAATGGAGAAATCATGACAGAACCTCCCCTCATCATCGGTCTTGTTTGAGTGGGTCAACCATTCCACGTTGTGAACATTGAAGTCTCCACATACGTAAATGTTAGCTGAAGGATAAATAGATAGGACTTAGTCAATTTTCTCAGATATGCTTTTAAAGATAGTAACTCCGCTGTTATGGGGGCGATAGAGAGTAAATATAAATGCAGTAGTGTGAGTTAGTGCAACCCGGAAGCACATATAAGGTAAGGTAGGATCTTCTCTGAAGATGTCCATACCACATGGAAAGCCATCTTTAATATATGCACATATTCCAAGCCCATGGCGATCTTGAGGGTCAGATTTAGAAGTTAAGTTAGAGTATCCTTTAATTACGAACTCATCTAGGGAAATAGCCTGTCCAATGCCAGTTTCGCTTTAAAATAAAAGGTCAGATTTAGGCTCCTGTAATTGGGTTTCAATCTCTGGAAGGTTAGAACGTAGACCCCTGATGTTGGAGACGGAGACATGGTAGTGGGGGGTCTTATTTGGAAGTTGGAGATCCGGGTTTAATCGTGTATGTTTTCTTGAAACTTGTCATGATGGAATTTTAGAATTTGAGGACTAATTCGTCAGACTTGCTTAGAGCAGGACAGAGAGGGGAAACTAAGAGAGAAAAAGAAATGAAGAATTTTTTTGTAGCACATGATAAGGTAAAGCCGTAACAATTACCCACTAATATGGCATCGAGAGTCCCCACCAAAAACTACTGCATAGTCCAGAATCCATTCACCAAATGGCAATACAGCATCCCCAGTACTTTGCACCTGCTGATAGGACAGCCTCCTCAGTGGTTAATCCAAGGTTCGGGTCCCTGAATATCAGGCGGATAACGTCAGCCCAGATAAACGTTTACATCCAGCACCCTTACTAGTTACATGGCTACAAGGATAGACATAGAAACAGAAAATTTCCGCCACCTCTGCCAACTGTTCGCGCAAAATACTGCCAACCTAGAATACATTTTGAGATAATATTGTATTTTATTGTCTTGAGAAAACATTTTTAAGCGATGAGTGAAAAAATAAAACTCAGGAAGCCTCTAGAGCACTACTTCAAGCACTAATTAAAATTAAAGAAGCCCTACTAAAATAACTACTAAAACCAAATTTCTAACTCCTCTCTCCTTGCAGAGAAAATATTATTAAATAAGTCCTGGAAAATAATAATAAAACGCCAGAATCCAGAGAAGCGCTACTAAATGCAGTGAATATGATCATAAATATGATTATACTTATATATTGTATATTTATATTTAAATCAATTTTTAACTCAACCGGGTTAAATTACATTTATTTGTAAGGAAAACATGTTAAAATAAGTTAAAACAAAAAAAATATTGTTGACCTTGTGTATGCTTTGAATAGCAGAAGTGGCTTTTAATATCGAATTTACGAGAGGGCGGCTATGAAATAGTAATCAGACGAATTTTTGGAAACCGGAAGTCACAAACCGGATGGACGGTTTAAACACCCAAGCAAGCAAGCTAATATGAGTTACATAATTATATGGATTATGCCCTGCTCACTTCCAAGAGTAAATTCAACCTGCTAAAACAGGTCTAGTCCTGGAAGGACAGGCTAGCGCCGTTTGGGCTGCGACAAAACATCGAGAAGAAGCAATTAATCACCGATGCAGACGAAGCCAACTGCATCCACATCAGTAGACAGGATATCCGACTATCGTACGCTTTCAAGTATCTCGGCTCGGCACTCAGCGACAAAAACAACAGGGTAAGCGGAGTCACTATGCGTATCAATGTGACTGAGCTCAAATACGCACCATCACCGTCTTTCTCTGTGGCCATGAGATCAGCGACCTTCTAAAATCTACCGAGCTATTTTGAGACCCCCGCTTTGTACAGCTTCGAGTTCTTGCTAACTACGAGGAGGACAGGGCGCAAATTCGCCGTTAGGGGAAGTAAAATGCTCTGATAGATATCGGAAATTCGAATCATCGGCCACATCTATAATAATAAAATGGCATTATTATCATCATCATCATCATCATCATCATCATCATCATCATCATGCAGTCCGTGTCTTGACGATGACTAGTCGGGGCGTCATTGCTTTATCCCTCGGTGTTGGCGTAGTCTCTCTCCATCGCCACAGGACTTTCAACCTTGGCTCCAAACTGGCTTGCGCAGTTTAGGTGCAGTATCTGTTGCGCATCAGATAGACGCCCTCTGAACCTCCAATGTTCATGTCCAGTGGAGGTAACCCGCGACGACTAGCAGCAGAGGAGGCTGCAACTTCTGACCGAAAGTAATCCCATTGAGGTAAACAGTCACCCTATCGTGTCCGCTACTACGCCTTTTCTCTCTGGATGAGGCTCCATATCCTTTTAAGGAAAACTGCAGGGCATCAGTAGGATTTGAAGTCAGAGTTCTCATCTCTTAGGCTTTTGCTGTGATAATAATTATGTTTGATTTTGGGGTTGGTTCCCCTAATCTTCGCCCAACCAAGGGCACACACGAGACAGTGGGGTAGGGCATGTCACACACGCCATGGACCATAACGCACTACCTCTGGGGTCCTCTACTACTCCGAGACCCCCCTTCAAGTTTAGCCTGCAAGGCACCCAGTTACCGTGTGTGGCCAACGTGGAGGCACTGTAGAAGTCGTGATGATGGAGAGGCTATGTACTGGCAGGGAAAACTTATGCATAGCTGCTCACATTTCACTGCGAGGTTAGCCAGCGGTGTTAGCTGGAAGCGAGAAGGCATAGAAGGATGAACTTAACACTAACTTATACCTAACACACTAGACACATCACCCCCCCCTGCCGGATTAAGAATCCAAACGCACACACGAAGATATGGAAGGCATAAGTCGATCAAGAGCAAAATTGTACGAATGGCAGCTCAAGTTCTTTAGAAATGTGCCGAAGACCGAGGTTGACACCGCCAGGAACTAGCTTTTAAATTAGAAGTAGGCGAGAAATGACCGAAAGGAAGAAAGATGATAAGATAAATAGACGCCCTACACAGATATTGTCCGTAAAACCAGCTCTCACCCAGGTCAAACCTGTGACCGTGTCAAATGGAGACAAACATACATTATAACTGACCTTGCCCTGGCTCGGAACTAACGCGAAGAAAGGCGTTTAAGTATTTTCGTAGCTAGAATGGTTCGATTTTCATAAATAAATAATGGTATAGTAATTGCATTTCATGCAAACATCACCGATAGTCAACGGTATTACCATGTTTTCGTTAGATTATCAAAGTTAAGCAACGTTGAATCTGGTCAGTATCAGATGGGTAACGATTAACAAACTGCAGAAGCTGTATATAGGATAACAGCGCCACCTATCTGCAATAATTGAAATAACTAAATCAGTCGAGGAAAGAGAAAGATAGATAGAGAAAGGAAGTGGATAGAGAATGCAAGACAGGAAGTAGAGACGCTACCTCTCGGACAAATCTAAAGCTAACACGAGGGCAAATAACCAGTGCATTATTGATGAATGTTTGAGTGTGTGCGACATACCTATTCGCATATAATCTCAAAAGCATATGTCTATAAGTATATACGAAACAAATCAACTCAGATTTAGTATAATTGTAAGTTTTTGTTGCAATATCTAAAATATAACAGGAGACATGAGCACAAGAATCTAATCGATTATATTTATAAACAGAACGAAACAATCAAGTATCAGAATCGGAGTATAAAATATACCGAAGATCTTTCAATTTTTTAGTCGTAGCTTTCCGCATTGTCACGAGAATAGTCGGTTGTCACTAACCCTATTCATGTTTAACTAGCTTCCTCCAAAGAAGGAAGTCTCATGGGAGTACGAAATTCACAAGCGGTCCCCAGTCGTATGTATATCCCCGTTAGGGGAGATGATAATGTTAGGATTTTGCAACTTTTGCAGAGAGGTGTTGACGTCCTCCTACACACAACGCCTGGAATTGCCAAATTGGTCACCCATTTTAGTAATAAACAAGATTAACGTCCGTGATCTAACGGGAAACGGTGTGTCAACGTGATTATGCCGTATCACGAGAGTAGGGCGACTATTGACTATAATTGGATTAATACGATCATTGTTTACCCGGAATTTTGTTTACAATGCAAAGCTTTTCTGGCTGAACCGGTGTTGCTAATTTTTGTTTGGGACAACCACGTTAACTATTTGCAATTAGATAATTTTTTTTTATCGCTATGATAATTGTTATTTTTGTCACCCCTATTGGATTATTTTCTCTACACTGAAGAATTAGATGATGATGATGATGATGATGATGATGATGATGATGATGATGATGATGATGATGATGATGATGATGACCTGCCTCTGCTTTTCCGACGCCTTTCAAGTGCAAGAGATGGATAAAAAAATTAAAGAGATAGCGAGGAACTTTTGTCAACAAATTTCGACTCTCTAAACGTATGGGAGTCGCACACATTTAAGACGACTCTCCCCGTCTTAGCTGCGTGGGACCGGCTAGAAAATGTCTGCAGACGTAAAGCTTTTTACGATTTTTAGTCCGTTCTTTATTTGTCGTCGGGGTAGATGCTTTTCTCAGCTTCAGCAGATGTGATGCAGAGGTTGATTTATGGGTTTGCGGTTAATTGGCGCTGTTTCTTTATCAGAACGGACAAACAGCTGCTTCGCTAAATAGTATCTATAGATATAAAATTACTGACGGACAAAACTGTCGGATGGAAGATGTTTTTCTCTGCCTTTCCTATTGTGATAATTATAAAAGATGGAGATTCCAGAAAAGTTGTCTGTCTTTACTCTGTTTTCTTTAGATTAATGTTTTGTTTTGTTTGAGGTGAGCCGCTTTCTTTGGTCTCTTAACCCATTATAGGCGACGCACACTAAAATAGGTTCATATATATATATATATATATATATATATATATATATATATATATATATATATATATATATATATATATATATATATATATTACCACTCGTGCTATTTAATGAATTTTTATTTTTAAATGTGTTCATAATTTTTGGAGCTCTGAAACCGGTGTTAATTCTCGTAAAAAAAGAAAAAGAAAAAAGAAACGAATGAGTTTCTACTTTTTACGGCGCTTACTTTTAAACTGTATGAAAACGTTGACTGTAAAGATTCCATTCAATTTTAATTTTTTTTTCGTGCAGATTACTCTTCCGTGAACATTTTACGTAAAATGATCACAAGATAACGTTTTAAGATCTATTAATCGAAACGCTATTTGCATGATATAGTACGTGAGATTTTAAATGTTACTCGAAACGTCATCGCTTTTGTGACGTTTTCCGTGTTTAATGTTGAATATAGTCGCAGTAGACATTTGTCAGTCAAGTTCAACCATGGGTGGTGCATCCTTGTCCTATTTGTCTTGTCTATCAGCCCATCTAGAGCAGCACTATTTGTGATTCAAGATACCAATGTGGGAATGGTAGTGACCGTCTAGGGGAGCGATATTGCTCCCCATAGGGGAGATTGGAATCCCCTAGAACCCTGAGTAGGGCCAGGTGGATATGCTGAGATTGTCTGTTAAACGTTGGTTGAATCCCGGACAGCGGCAGATGACCTGTCGGAAGAGATAAATTTATTGTGCTTTGTAAAAACAAACATATGTGATTGTTTCAAAAAAAAAAGTACAGGAAATGTCAGAATAATGTGGAATGAGATCATGCATTCGTTTGGCCTGAGGAACACCTGCTCAGACGTTCTGGCTTTCTAAGTAGGAAAAGTGACAACGTTGATCTTTTGGGGCGTATGAAGAGAAATAGAGTTTTGGTCCCAGATTCGCATGGAAGATTTGTTGAGGTGCACACACGCCAAAAGATTTGGGGATTCCCCAAAAGACGTGTTGGACCCTGATTGGTTTAGCAGATTGTCCCAACCCTCCCATCATCTCCCAATATAAGCAAATGCCCAGGCCAATTTTAGAAGATTGAAGCTGGCTCTCGAGAGAAATACATGCTGCCAGGGAAACGCCAAACCCCTCCATCAATCCGACCGCTATCGTGGAGAATGAAGAATAAGATTTTGGAAGATCTTGACGTTTCTGGTGTAATCGAACTGAACAATGTACACATGTAAAAACCTGTAATTTTCGTGAATTTAACTTTTTCGTAGTCTAGAACCCTCCGAGTTTTTCGTCCTTCTTTTTTTTTTTAGCTTGCATGCGAAGCTAATTGATTTTCAGCGGAAATCGACACAAAGCTTGCGACGCTGAGAATTAATGTTGAGTCCTCCCGAACGATAGACGATCACCGGCCATTGCAGTTCAGCCGAATTAGAGATCACATCTGCTGACCTGCGTAGCGGGAGGACAACAGTCTCTGTCGCCAAGATTAAAGGTTAAGCTGATTTGTCCTCGCCAGGATGTAGGATGTACAAGTGTTAATTGAGTGTTGTTAGATGGTAGCTTTGGCTGTGTGATATGAAGGACAGGTTGTTGCCCATAGAGCACGTCCTTCTTCTTCACGTTACTAATAGATCTAATAACTCTTACAGTTTGGTACCAACGCCGTCGCAAGAGCTGGTAGGAATAAAGTTGAAGGTAACGCCAAACTGCCTCAAAGACTTTTCTCCAAGGTTACCCCCTGAAGCTATTCTCTATCGGTGGTATTCCACAAGTCAGCGAAGTTATGAAATTATGGTTTTTACCTTCCCATAAATGGACTAATTTCCTAGGCTGACAAGCTTGACCTACCCATGCAATAATCGGATATTTACCCGGTTAAAAATGAAAAGAATACAAAAAATTCAACGCGGCAAGAGCTCACAAATAAAAACAGTGCTTCTGTTTTTACCCACCCACAATTTTCACGAAGTTGGTTTCGGATAACTCGACAGCTGACGCAGAAATAATCAGAATGGTCACCCGAGCGTTCCTCAATATTTAACAAACGTGCTGTCTGTTTTTAGCTAATACGAATCTATGAAGGCTATTTTTTTTCTAAATCGAAAGAAATTTTTTTAAGTAACTTAAACGCGCAGGTTAGAGTTAGGGTTTAGGTTTAAAGTTTATCGTCAGAATTGGATTAGGGTAAGGGTTAGATTTAGGGTTAGGGGTAGGGTTGGGTTAGGGTTGGGTTAGATACACGTTTGTAATTTTATTTATTGTGTTTCAATGTTTCTCCTGTTTATCATTATAATTTTCTCGTAACAGTTTAGCGTTTCGAAATTGGCCGCTTCCGGTTATTCTTCATCAACGGTCGAGCACACCCAAAAAACTTCCTGGAAATCGTGGATCGGTAGATGCAGAAGCACCTTAAATACAACGGTTTACTTTAATCAAGTTTTTATATGAATAAAAAGGGATGAGAAGAAGACAAACGTTTCTTGTAAAAAAAGGTCGTGTTTTTTCGAGTTTTACGCTCATATTTTGTCTGGGTAACAGATCTTATTGTTCCATGTAATTTGGGGAGGATAGTCGTCTAGCTACGAAGTGTTTAAGAGTCGGCTACGAGCGACGCCGACACATTAAACTTTAAACCATAAGATTCCCGGCAGGACTGGCCCGACAGAGCAACAGTCTGTCAAGAGATTGGGAAAAAAGAGCCCAGATCTTTAAAAAAAAAGAAGCTAAATAATAGCAGATTCATTGAAACATAGACATAAAAATAAATAAGAAAGATCAGGGAAGAGAAAGAGGAGAGAGAAAAAAATATCTCGGAAGTAGAGTGAAAAGAATATCTTATTTTTCTTTTATTAATATTATTGGAGGCTTTTCTTTTTTCCTTGTACACATTTTTGTGAATTATTCCATGATTTCTGCCTTTGGATTATTATGGACCATCTTCTTCCAATTACGAGATTTCCTTGGGTTTTACTTGTACAAATGGAAATTCTTTTAACTTTCTTGAAGTTTTACATTTGGATTTTACCGTCACTGAATTTTTTATCTTCCACCAGACTATCCATTCATGTGCAATCACCTTTTTCTTCAACATATTCCCTCTGCTTCACGTTTTTTTTGTTTTCAAGTAAGATCTTTGACTTAATAATTGTTTCATCAAATACTTCTGCATGCAAAATCCGATCCCGCATTTTGCTAATTCCTGATAAGAAGGAAAGTATTTCTTCGAAACTCCGCGGATTAAGGACTATCCATTTATTTAGTGTTTCCTTTTCAGATTAAATATGTTTTTAACTAATTTCAAAGTGTTTTTAACATATTTTATTAACTGTTTGCTCATATTATAAGGTCTATTTCCTGTTTGGTTTTATCGAGCTTTTACATCTGGCTGAGATAATTTTATAAATATTAATTCTTTAATATTTATAATATACTTTGATTTTACCATCTTGGATCATTTTGGTAAATTTAATTGTAATTTTTATGATATATATATATATATATATATATATATATATATATATATATATATATATATATATATATATATATATATGCCGCTCCCCATATAGGGGTATCAAATTGGTCAAAGGGAAAATTATTCCCAACTCGAATTTAGGTAAAAATGCACTTTCCTAAATTATGGAATTCATTCAAAACGTATCGCAAAAACAAATAACACACACACACACACACACACACACACACACACACACATATATATATATATATATATATATATATATATATATATATATATAAATATATATATAGGGTGACAACAAAGTTTGGCTACACAATCTACAGGGTGCCCATTAATTCTGGCTATATATAATGCAACCAGATTTGTGGATACCATGTCTTTGTCCGTTTCTTTCTCTCTCTCTCTCTCTCTCTCTCTTTCTCTCTCTCTCTCTCTCTCTCTCTCTCTATATATATATATATATATATATATATATATAATATCGGCAGAATCACGTCAACACACCGGTTCTCTCCAGTTCACCGAAATCATGCAACGATGAGCCTGGCCACTACCGGAGGGGTGACTATTTGGGAGGGCTAGTGGCTGTATGTACTGCTCCGAGACGTAGAAATTTCCAGGTTGGTATCTGGGAAATATTCACCCCACCTATCTTCGTTAAAACATGCATCTAGTAGAAGGAGAAACTCTGATGTAAAAAATTAGATCTACTGCTCTGTCCTGTTGTATTCATTCCACTACAAAGATTAGCAGTTGTACCAAAAAGAGGGATTGGTTCTGCACAAAGCCTTCACCACTAAAAACAATTGATCTGCGTGGATTTCTGAACAACAGTTGTTGTGGCGCTGTTTATCATTCGAAATCAACGGGAGCGTCCATTATATATTGTATTGCAAACCATGAAATGTTCATGTTAAATTACTGTTAATTAGGTATTTTAAGTATCAAACTTTGCGAAGTGAGAGCGAGCGGCAATGTCATTTAGTATGTAATAAATAGATGAAATCTTACAATATAATCAATTTTCTGTAATTATCCTCTGAACTTCCATTGGACAATGATTCGAAAATAATTAAGGTGAACACGTGTATGTGTTTGCAAATTTCTTGATTCCATGTGGTGTACTTTTTTTAGCCGTCCCAAAGCCATCAAATAGTTTAAGGTATAGATACAGTGTGATACTATCCCCTAGACGATTATCTGACATTTTTCCAGCTGTAAGAAAATGGACCAGGAAAAATATAACAGAGGCGGTGTTGAAACCAGGAACAATAAGCCGAGGATTGCGTGTCCTATGTAATGTTCCTTTTTCCCTATATTAAGGTTTTTCTCATATATATATATATATATATATATATATATATATATATATATATGTGTGTTTATATATATATATATATGTATATATATGCATATGTGTGTTTATATATATATATATATATATGCATATAAATATATATATATATATATATATATATATATATATATATATATATATATATATATACGAGTATGTGTGTGTCCAGGTCAGATGAAATGAGGCAGAAATTACTTGCGATAAACAGTTGCTTTGAAAGCGGCCAAGGCATACTCGTTTCTTTATCCGGAGATTCAGTTACAGGCGTCGGGGTATCCCACAGTGTTTATGGGGTCACGAAGTACAAAGTTAACGTTGAAGTAACTCGGAAAACATAATAGATTCTCTTATTTATAATAGCGGTTCACTACAGGGGCCGGTTGCCCGCGGCAGTTTGGGAGAAACCTAAAAGGAAAAGTGCACATGTGTTTGTTAAAAGAAACTAGAAAAGAACGTAGACCTCATTTACCTACCTGATCTTAATATGCTTTTTCAAAGGAATGCGTTAGTTTTTTTTTTTTTAATTCTTTTTGTATTATTATTTTGATCTTTCGTTACATAACAGTTCGAAAGCGAATTTTGGAAGATGGACGTGTCACTATTATTTTAAAAATTGTTTTAAAAAACTATCAAAACTATGTTCTTTTCGGTTCGTTATTTTTTGTACGCTTGGGTCAGTATATAACTATTAAAAATTGCATATAGTACGTAGTTTAAGCAAAATAAGTGTCTTTGGACTATTAAAATAATGTTTATAATATATTTATTTGGGTTTTTTTTATCGCTCCTCTCTGGAGCTTATTTTTTAACATGGCGCAAATCATAAATTTATCACATCATGCCAAAGCTATAATTATTTTTTTAAGGTCATGTTTTATGTTCCGCCCATTAAAAAGTTAAAGTAGGTCAGTTAATAGAACCTTACACTGCCGATCTCAGCGTTTCAGTTTCGATTCCCGCCCATGGCATCTATTTTACTGTTGAAGCTATATTCTAAATTCTGAAATTAGTTAAAATATTTCGAAATGTGACAAAACCTGCGGGTGTATTTATCGCGGTTAATATCTTCTTATTTTAGGGTTTCGTTTTCCAGAATTATTCTGTAAGACAGTTCGTTTTCCAGAATTATTCTGTAAGACAGTTCGTTTTCCAGAATTATTCTGTAAGACAGTTCGTTTTCCAGAATTATTCTGTAAGACAGTTCGTTTTCCAGAATTATTCTGTAAGACAGTTCGTTCGGTTTTACTAATATAGCAACTATTAAGGATAGAAGCCATTCAAGGTTAAGAGTTAATTATATGAATAAATTGTCAGTTTAATAAAAAAAAGACTAGAATTCTGATAGGATTGAAAATGTTGACCGGAAGTAACAAAGTTACATTACTTATAAAAAAGATTTATTTTTTTGAGATTTTTGATTTGACCATTTTGTTGCCTGGAGCAAAGCTATCCGTTTATTCGTAGTTGAAAAGTTTCTGAAAAGACACTTTTCCCATGGAAATTCCGTTTGTTGTTAAACACACGGAAGTGAAAAGAATCGTTCTATGCAGTGGTGATAGCAATACAACTTTTTTTTTTTACATGGAGGTCACCACTTATCAAGGCCCGAAGGCCACTCAGGGATAAGGGTTCCTGCTGTTACAGTTTTACGATGTTTCTAACAATATGGAAAGAATTGCTATTTTCTGGGTCGAAATCTGCTCGAATAAAACTTATCGTTAATTAGTTTTGCACCTTGATGTAATATTTTTAGCCCCATGTATTTAGTGGTTTCGTGCCTTGCCTGGAGCGATTTGCATAAGAAAAAATTCTCTAAAGACGGACTGAAGAGCAGCCAAGATCATCTCCCGCTAGATTGTTAATTCGATTTTGTACTCAGTGCACCTACTCAAGTGTGGTAGCAGTACTATCGGAATGTAACAAGAGTCAAGTACTTTCTGGAGTAGTCCTACTGCCAGGATGCGCCAGCATCCCGGACTTGTTCAGTGCAATTCCATCAAAGGAACACGTATGCAAAGAAATATCACATTCACAACTGACCCGGTCGCATGTGTATCCTTCTCATACGATATCATTTTAACGGCGTTAGAATTAAAATACTCAATGAATTATAGAAATATTGGTTAACATTATAAATTTGGAAAAGAAACATACAGTGCTTAATAATTTATGTGGTTATATTTCTGATAATAGGACTTATGTCTTTGCAAAAGATAGGTTTGTATTCCTTATTTTATAAACTATTCTTGCATATTTACATATTTAAATATAATATAATATAATATAAAGTATTTTATTTTATATTTATTTTATTTTCGTTTCCATTCCTACAATAATGCCCTATCGCCAATATCGAGCATATTTCTATCACATTATTTTATAAAACCTATATATGTATATACATATTATATGCTTCTACATATACATACATACAAACACAGAGACATATATATATATATATATATATATATATATATATATATATATATATATATATCCTTCTTCAGCCCCTTACCTCTTTGACAAACTATGGATACCCACGAAATGGATGCCTGTGCGTGAAATTTTTGTGGCAAGAGGTGTGTAATCTCCAATCACATTGCATAATACCAGTAGCAAGTGATATGTTTGTACAGGACGACTGGAAAACTATGCCGACATAGGCAGAGAGCACATACAGCGCCTAGTAACCCTATCTGGTACTAACCAGTTTCAACGTAGTTTAACTTCTGTGATCTATAAAGAACCGATGTGTCAACGTGATTATGCTGCCTATATATATATATATATATATATATATATATATATATATATATATATATATATATATATATATATAGGCGACATAATGATATATATATATATATATATATATATATTAGCTTTTAAAAACAAACAACACATCATTTTTCTTAAATATTTTTTGCCAACAATGTGTGTATATCTCAATCGCATCAAATTAATATTATAACCAAAATATATGTGGTGCATTCAACTTTTAATGTTAAACTGATCTTTTAACGAATACATCCACTCGACAACCTTCTAATTGTTATTAAGATTTTATTTTAACACGAACGCATTAAAAATATTATTTTTTAATGATGATGTCGTGTTTGTAATTATAACTAATGTGGAATTATTTAAAAACAACTGTACGTTAATCAACGCACGTAATTATTTTGATGCAAATGTTGGGTTAAATATAATTAACCACTATTTTCTAACGCAATGTTCATTTTAAATCACATTCCAGGTTTTGTTTTAGAACATATAAACATATAAACAAACAATCTTCATTTCCTGGGGTGTCAGCAAAGCCTGAACATATAAGCTTTTAATGAAATATTTTCTTCAATATGATGCCCCCTATCTGCAATTAAAATATTGATGAATTTCGCGCGGGAATATGAAGAAATAAATCTACGTTGCTTTGAATTTTCTCTGAGTCAAGTGTATTGAATTTGTCATCTTTCGTTGAGCAAAAATTCGCTTTATGGTCTTGTGAACAGGATCATTTAACACGACAATGTCTTCCAATCCACTTAGGAAATCTGACAGTCAACAAATCTTTTATTTTCACGGCCAAATGAGCAGAAACGCTATGTTGTTTTGATCAACCTAGGAAATCTTTCATGAGTCATCCAAATTTGGGCAGTAATTAACCTTTCAGTATAGCAAAATACGCGTCACTATTGACATGATTATCAAAAAAGACTTATCCAAGCGCGAGTTTACCATAAGGTACATAACGATTTGTACTCTGTGCTGTTTAAGAATGATCGATAAAATGTAGGTTTTGTTGCGTCTAATATGAAATATTTCGTGTGCTAACAACAACATTCATACAAAGCAAAGTTTCGACGCAAACAGAACATAGTTTATTGAGAAACCATTATATTATTTTATATTTTTTAGAACATAATTCGCACATCTTCATTCTTCTATCAAGGTAATTCCAATAAAGGTGATATAACATTTCGATAATTCAATAATAAAATTCCAAAGCGCAACAAGCCATAAAAAAAACAACAGAAAATATTACATCGATATTCGGTGTAACTACTTGTGCAAGGCAACTGTATACCTGGATATGGTAGACATAATCAGGTTGTTCAATGTAAGCAAACGAATAATAGTAAGACAGATAGCTCAGACCAAAAAGCAATAACAGTAGAATTCTTAGGGTGATGGTCGAGATGCCGAATAGATATTTCGGCGAGAAGGTCTTACTGCAACTAGGGTTCAGATTTATAGTGGGCATTCTGAGTGGGAAGTTGTACAGTAAGATGTTTGTTTACAGTATATTTAAATTTCTGCATGTGGGTACAGGTAGGTAACCAGGAATCAAGGAGGGCATTTCAAAAGGCGTGAGAAAAATCGGTCTGATTAGAAACTTAATGAATTTTTTGCTGATTAATTGACTTAATGGCTAAGGGTTGGTTTCTAAATACTTCACCCAAGTGTTATCTTATGGTTAAGTTTTTGGAATAACTTCAAGACAAAATTATTGCTTTGTTTCCAACTGATGGGTGATCTACGAATGATAAAACTCAGATAAATATCGAAAATTGTCTTTCATTTGCTTAAATGGAAAAACACCCGTTTATCTTATGTCTAGACTTTTGGGACACACTATAGTAAGGATAATTGATTTTATTCTGTTTCATAAAAGATGTGTATCCTTTGTTCTTTTGTATAAAAAGTGTCAGAAAGAACGTCACCAACGAATAAATAAGGAATGCTATGTCAGTTTGCGTCCAGCCCATAACACTGTAACATTTTTTAATGTATCTTTAACATTTTATAAATTCAATTCCTGGGTGGGGCTAAAAAATGTACTACGCATTGATTGGGTTGGGAGAGGTAAATAAATTGACATTAATTAAAATACATTTCGGTAGTTGCATTGTATTTAAGTCCCCTTGTCGTTTCCCTGATGTGTATTAAGACACCTGTGAATTGTCGCTTCAACCTGCCAAACTCAAATTTATTCTAATGTATTTAATTCCTATACGTTTATCATCAAGATATAAATAAAGTAAAGTAAGAAGTCATTATTACCGATGTCAAACGAAGAGAAAAATCTTATAATAATGTTGCACACTCTTAGATTAAAACTAAAACCAATGAAAAATTACTGAAAGATACTGAATCCTATGAAGTGCATGTATAATACAGTTTCAGAATGTATATATATATATATATATGTGTGTGTGTGTGTGTGTGTGTGTGTGTGTGTGTGTGTGTGTGATGAGGTTTGCTGTAATTCTTAGCGATGTTTATATTTAGTATTTATATTTATATCCCTCTGGGAAGTGTTACCTCCGATAAAATTGAATAGTCGTGTACTCTCTCTTTCTCTCTCTCTTTCTATCTTACACACACACACACACACATACACACAACATATATATATATATATATATATATACTGTGTCAATCGCTTTATTGCAGATTAGTACAATATAAATATTTCACTAAATATACGTTACATAAAAATGAAAATTTTATCAAATGACTGTTTCAATGTTAGTTATTTCCCAAAAGTTTATTCAAATCCATGCGATATTCACGAAGTTATGCCATTTTATTTATCATCAAATAATTTATACTGTCTATCGCTTTATTGCAGGTCTTTTAAAATGCCAAAAAAGGGGCGATTAATGGTTATCAAAAAGGAAAGGATTGTTGCTGGACTCGCAGAAGGATTGTCCATCAATGATTTAGCTATGGAGCTGAAAAGTGATCCAAGAACTTTGGCTTCATTCGTGAACATCCCTAACACCAAATCCAGAAAGCATAAGGGCACCAGGAGAAACCTTTTGCATTGTGATATTCGGAAAAATTCGTAGCGAAGTCAACCGAAACCCAAACAGCACAAGTGCTGGCTCGATGTAATGTTGAATGAGATGCCAAAGAATATCAAAACTATTCGAAGGCTTACATTTAGCAAACAAAATAGGGAATTAGACACAGAATTACATGAAAATGGATGTCTAACGTGTCCTATTCACAGATGAGACCCGTGCTACTCTTTACGGTCCGGATGGATGGGCCGAAGTTTGGAACTCGAACGGAACTTACCCTTGTAGAGTTCATCGTCAAATAGGGGCTGGAGTCATCATGTTTTGGGCGGGAATCATTAAGGATAAGTTGGTTGGACTATTCCGAGTTCCAGAGGGTGTAAAACATACCAGCAATGCGAACACGGCTATTTTGGATAAACATTTGTCACCATGGCTAGATGACTTGCCATTGTCACGTCGCTTTCATGTGGTTTTTATGCATGACAATGCACCATCCCATTCTTATAGGGCGATTGCAGCCTTCCTTGAATCTATGGACTTCTTTGGAGAAACTCTCATGACCTGAACACCGTGTTCTCCAAATCTTTACCCAATTGAATATCTCTCGTCAATATTAAATAAAGAAGTTTATGGGGGAAGGAAGCAATTTACTTCGAAAGATACCTTGTGAAGAACATAGTTGATATTGTCATAACTCCTTTTTGAGAACAAAGAATTTACTCCCCGGGAGACAAAAGGTTGTTTAAGTTATTTTTAAAAAATGGTGGATATGTCGATAAATTATTCATTTATTTGTGGCTTAGCACCTAGGATGTGCTTTTTCTCATTATTCTTTTAGAGAAAAATATAAAAAATAAAGTTCGCATGATAAAACATTGTATTTTTGCCCAAAAATAACATTTAAAGAGACCGACAATAAAGCAATGACAGTGAAAATTCCACGATAAAGAATAAAATGTCATAACTTCGTTGATATCGCATGAATTTGAATAAGATTTTTGGAAATAACTAACCTTAAATCAGCCGTTTTATGATATAATTTTCATTTTTTTGTGGCGTATATTTCATGAAATAACGATATTTTAATAATCTGCAATAAAGCGATTACCCCATATATATATATATATATATATATATATATATATATATATATATATATATATATATACGTACAAGCAAGCCGCCCGGAATTGCCCGGTCGTAAAATACGCTTAAATATGATATTTTTTTATTAATGCAAATTTCGTATTTATTATTATATTATATTAGGCCCAAGATATCGTAATGATTTAAAATGTAAAAACAAAATGCCCGATTCGAAATTATATATATTAAATAATATTCTTGGTATAAAAAAATAAAATCTTTGGATGTGATTAAATACTTTACTCATAGCATATATTAAAATATATAAATAAAGAATATATGTAAAATAAAAATTTGTAAAAAAATATATTATTTAATAGTATATTATATATTATATATTATATATGTTTAAAAATAAATATATTTACTTAATAATAATATACAAATCTATATATCTATAAAAGTGAAAGTGTCTGTTTGTCTGTGTGTGTGTCTGTGTGCCTTTGTCCGTTTACATTTCCCTACGCAATAACTCTGTCAATTTTCAGTCTACAGACTCGAGATTTGATATACAGGGTATTGAGATTTGGAAAAATCGTTGTAATCCATTTACGGTCAGAAATTTGGCTGTTAAGGGCTAGTTATTCAAACTGAAAAAAAGGACTAGATATTCCAGTAAAAAATATAATAAATTTATAACTTAAAATATTGCAGCATTAAGATTTATTTTTAATTTAATTTATAACATTATATAATCAATTCTTAATGTTGCGATATTTTAAGTTATAAATTTATTATATTTTTACTAGAATATCTTGTCCTTGTCTTTTCCAGTGTTAACAACTTGTCCTTTACTTTTCCATGCTTAAGCTTAACTATATTACTTTTCATGCTCGCATTTTTTTTATTGTAATTTATTATTGATGTCAACTAGAAAAGGTGGTTACTGAGTTGAATCGGCTACAACCATGATGTTAACGTATTGAAGGAAGGGTTATTGCAATTATCTCTCTTGTAACATACTTCCTAGCAGGCATATTTCTTTTAATAAAATAATTTTTAGCAAAATGCATTATCTACTTGCGAAAAGATGATAAAAAGGAGATTACAAAAATGGTATATTATGAATGGACAGATATAAGTAATTCATTACTAATCATCAAAGCAACGCAATTGACAATCGATGCTTACTTTGTGTATTTTTTTTTTAACTTTTTACTTGAGAAGTTACCTTTTATCAAGGTTTGGAGACCAATTTAAGATAAGGGTTAAGTGTTGAGTAGATGATGAACAAACATGATAAGTTATAGTAGAATTTGCGTAGGGCATAGATTATTTTAGAGGACCGTTTGATAGGAATTTATGAACATTACATTTGAAGACGACCATGATATAGTCAGCTGGAAAGCAGAATACGGTATTGCATTCCGCAGAGGGACAGTTCTTGGATTAAAACTCTGCCCAATTAATGCTTTTTTTTAGTTTTAGACACAGACATAGTGTGAGATAACGTGTTTGCATTAGTTGAAGCCACGCACGTATTTTATTGCGAACATTTTACAGCAGGAGGACCATAGATTTGAGCTCAGTCGAGCATCTACCACGAAAATAAGGATAGAGCAAAGACAGACCCGCAACATCACTTCTGTGAAAAAGAAGAAATTGGGAGTCGAAATGGCCCTCGCTCAATAAATTCTGTAGACGGTTTTGTACACTGTCAAGTAAGGAAAGGGTACTCTCAGGAGCTTCACCTCAGATGTAGCAGCAGTGTGCCATTTTAGGACGCATTTGACTTTTGTACAGGTAGACTATTGCATCGGGAGTAAAATACTTTCTGTGGCGATAGAAGGATTTCAGTTTTGCCAACGGACCTGATGTCAATCTTCGATTTCAAGTAAGAGGCAAAGGTCAGTCCTAGAGGTTTATCGAAGCAGTGAGCTTCTTCAAGTCTGGGACGGTTCATTTTAACGGGTCAAATGAAGATCTGAGCATTGTTGGTGAAAAGATAGAATTATAGATACAATCTGACTGCTTAAGAATGAGTAAATCTGACTCTATAAGAATGTAGTGAATTAACTCCAAAGGTATACAAAAACAAACCGATATCGTAGAAATTATACAAACTTATGAACTCTGTGAATGCAGACAAACTGGAGAATGAAAATCCTAAGAATCTGTGGGTCATTTAGTACAAATAGGTAGACACACTACCAGATAATAATGAACAAGAATGACGAATCTGTCAAATTGTACGTTTCGCCGTTCCAGTAGTTTGCAGAGTGAAGATCAACATTTAAAAAATAGTTAAACAAATTCATGTAAATTGCTAGAGTAAAAAAGCAGGTATAAAGAAAATTACTGCCATACAAATAATTCTAGGAGCGTTAGTAAAATTTTAGAAAAAAAAAACCCTGAAAAGAAGACTAATCGGAAACTAGAATAAAAAGGGGGAATGACACAAAAAACGTACGGTCCTGCTGAAAATAGACGCCATATGCAGCAAAATCCTCGTGTGCGGAAACCGACGCAAGAGCCAAGTTACACCAGCAAATAAGTTGAAATGAACAAAAATAATAGAAATAAAATTACATGGATCCAAAGAAACGTACGGAACAATCATGTTAACACACCGGTTCTCACCAGATCACCGAAGTTAAAAGCAACGTTGAGCCTGGCCAGTACCAGATGGATGACCATTTGGGAAGGCTAGGCTCTGTATGTACCTTCTGAGAAGGTTGGGCGTGGGGCCAGCACCCTCACCCTGTAAAAAGAACTCCTTGCTAGAAAAGCATCTACAAAAAGTTGTAGTTGGCTTATGCTCATTCAGGGGCTCAAGGGCTATTGGTGGATGGATGGATCCAAGGGAACTGATATTGCAAAATATCCGATAATTTGGACCGCACTTCTGTAGTAGTGGGCTCTGTCTGTGCTTTCACAGAAATAACTGTGAAAGGTCAATGAAGATGGCAATACCGGAGAACGAGAGAGAAAGAGAGAGAGAGAGGGAGAGAGACAGAGAGATAGAGAGACAGAGACACACAGAGAGAACCAATAATATGTCACTGGGACAGCGTAAAAAATAATATAATTTTAAGAAGGTTTATTGTCCATCAAGCTCCAGAGAAAGCTAACAGCTACTATGAATGAGAGATCAACGGTAAACGGCTGCTGTAAGAACGCAAAGTGTTTTTTTTTTCATTTAATTGCCCCTTTCTCCCCAAAATGGATAAAAAACGCCTCGGTTGATCAAAAACAAAATGGTCATGCAAGGCTAAGGAAAATCGAATGGCCGAGGAAGGGAGCATTCACCAAACCTCCACTGAAAGAGTGGAAAGAGAACTGGGGCTTTGAATAAGCATTTTACCAACAAAATCCCAAGGACGAAAACTATTGTGATAAGAAACAATATTTGTTGTTATCAATGATGGACATTTAATGATGATCTCTTTAAGAATTCCAACTATGTACAAATAATAATAATAATAATAATAATAATAATAATAATAATAATAATAATAATAATTATGATGATAACAATAATAACAATGATAATAAAAATAATAATAATAACAATGATAATAAAAACACTATTAATAATAACAATAATAATATTAATAAAAATAATAATAATAGTAGTAGTAATAATAATAATAACAATGATGATAATAATAATAACAATAATAATATTTATAATAATAATAATAATATTTATAATAATAATAATAATAACAATGATAATAAAAACACTATTAATAATAACAATAATAATATTAATAACAATAACAATAATAATAATAATAATAATAATAATAATAATAATAATAATAATAACAATAATAATAATAACAATAATAATAATTCTGATTTCGTTTATGAATGTCTCTCTGGAAAGGGAGGGGATTCATTTCCAGAGGATTTTCCTAAATCCCGACTCCAAACCAGGAGCTTCAAAGATCAAGGATTTTCCTAATGCTGTTGCTGGTATCTACTATAGCAGAGGTCTGAAGGCCGCCTAAAACATCGGGGATTCGTAGTTTTATCAATTGTTCTTCCAGACGACTTGATATTATACCTAGCGTACCAACTACGACCGGAATTATTTGTGTTTTAACTCCGTGTATACGCCTTATCTCCAAGTCCAATGGAGCATAATTGCTCCAGTTCTTGTTCTCCTTTTCTCTCACATTCCTATCCCATTGCACTGAGAATTCTACAATTTGCTAGATTTTTGAGACTTTGTCAATGACGACCAAATCCGGACGATTATGTTTCAATTGCTTGGTCGTCAGGACACTTTTGCCCCACCATAGCTCTACCTTGCTATCCTCACTTATTCTCACTTCATTAGGCACCTCCTCAACCTATTTTCCAGCACACTTAACCCCAACCTTCTTACACACCTCTCAATATATCCAGAGTCCTATGCGATCGTATCTTTTGCGGTACTCTGTCTGGGCCAATCCGCTACATCCTGCTATATAGACGATTCATAAGGATTATAAAGGAAGAGACTAACGAAAACACTTGGAAATGGCTACAGAAAGGAAACCTAAACTGGGAATCTGAATCACTAATAACAGCTGCACAGCAAATAACGCAATTAGGACAAACCACATTAAAGCAAAGATCGGCAAGACACAAGAAAACAGCAAATAAAGACTCTGTGGACAAAGAGACGAAATAATAAACCAATGCAAAAAAACTAGCACAGAAAGAATATAAAAATAGACACGATCAACTGAGGGAGGCAGTGCATTAACAATTTTGCAAACAATTGTATCTTAAACACACAGACAAATGGTACATGCATCAAACGGCGGCAGTACTGGAAAATGAAAGTCACAAGATCCTATGGAACATGGATATACAAAAATCCAAGCAAGAAGACCGGGTGTCATAATTGTTAACTGCCAGATTGTAGATTTTGCCGTCCCAGCAAACCTCAGAGTGACGATCAAAGAGACTGAGAAGCGGAGCAAATACACAAAACTGGTCAGAGAGCTCAAAGAGATCTGGGAAATAAAGAAAGTAAAGATAATACTACTAATAGTAGGAACGCTTGGAACGATACCGAAAAACTTTGAAAAAAGAATGCGAGAGATTATAATCAGAGAGATGGCCGAGAAGATTTAACGAATTTCAATAATGAAAACTGCAGTAGTATTAAGGAAAACCCTTGAATGTAGAGACTAATACCACATAAAAACTAAACACAAACTGGACTACAGATGCAGAACACAAAGGAACATCACATGAAATAATGAAAACTGAAACTGTACAATTGAAAAATACCGCCCGATCCTTGTTTTTGTGTGTATGTCTTGTATATGGGTCATAATAAATGAACACCACACGAAATAACGAGAGTCAAGGAGGATGGAAAGACCTAGGAGAAAAAGCACTAGCCAGACCTCCGCTGGCTGAGTGCAAAGAGGACTGATATCTCGGGGAGGCTTATTGCCACCCAAATTCCAGTGAAGAACAATGGTCACCGCCAAGGAGAAATCAGTGGCAAGCGGTTGTTGCGATAACGTAAATTTGTTTGCAAAGGTTATCGAAAGAAGGGCAAAGTACTGGAAGTTTGAAGAGACTTGTTGTCACTCAGATTCCAGGGAACTCCACAAGTTGTTCTCAAAGAGCAAGATGCTGACTTGTGTGACTTGTGTGACTAATAATAATAATAATAATAATAATAATAATAATAATAACAACAACAACAACGACAACATTGTGCCGTGTTTTTTTTTTTCGTTTATTGTCGCCGCTGTCATGTGGTAGGTGTCAGCCCAAAAAGGTATTGGAAACAAATGCGTTTTAAATAAACAAATTTAATAGTAGATGCTGTGCATTTTTTTTTTTTTTTAATTTTTGCTTAAAATCACTTTTGGGTTGACACTCAACTGAGAAAGACGTCAACAACAATAAATTTAACCGTTAAATGAAATGTGCCACGTTAAAGTGTAGCATATAAAATACAGAATATTGTGTCGAATTACGATTCTGCATTCTTATATACATCTGTTTTATTCGTCATTATGCATCATACTGGATTCATAAATTAAACAAACACACGCATATATATATATATATATATATATATATATATATATATATATATATATATATGTGTGTGGGGGGGTGTATAGATATGCGGGTGTATGTGTAAAAGATATAAGGAAAACAGCTACTTAGCAGAATCAATTACGTGGAAAATACTGAGTGTGACAGAAAGACCTCCCACGTTCCGACTGGGTATTAAGACTGTGTATCTATTGCGCAGTGACTTAGCTCACAATACATTGTGTTCTGCATTGCACTGTAGAGAACCTACTGTTGATTTTATAAAAGCCCGACACACGGACACACAAGAAAAGTTCCTTTTATATAATAGTAAATGAGTATATATATATATATATATATATATATATATATATATATATATATATATTAACAGGGAGACCCGGTGTTGCTCGGAATTACTTTAGAATCAACGAATGTTCCACACTCCTTGTACATTTATTGGCATTTTAATTAAATTGATTGATTGCCTTCTCTAGTCGGAGATCAACCAACGGTGCACCAAGAAAAAGCTTTGCATGCTTTCCCACAGTATGTTAAACCACAATACATAGTTATCTACATTGAACTGTAGAGAACTTACTAATATAACATTATATATAAAAATAATTATTTTTATATATAATGGTTTAAATTAAAGTTTAACATGCGAAAGAATGGTTTAATTTTGCTCTAAACATAAGCATTTATTTCGAACGTGCCCGTGTCTTATCACAGTATCTATTGTTGATTATATACGTCGCGCCCTTCTGTTCGTGCGGTAATAAACTTCGAAAAAGTATTTTTGATATTCGAGTGTTAACTTCGATGTTCAAAGTCGAACTGTTCATCCTTTAATCAGTTTTTTTATTATCTATTTTCGATGTTTATTCGTTTTAAAAGTTATCTAAGAACAGTCAACGGAGACAAAAAGTACACTTGTGTGATATTTTCAAACAATCGGCCCAGCCGTTTCCGAGTCCATAGGGAACGAACTCACACACACACCGTACATTTATATATAAACAAGTGGACCCACTAACAGTTATTATTTTTTATTGTAATATTTTATATATATATATATATATATATATATATATATATATATGTATATATATATATATATATATATACATTCGTATTCCTGTCTGTTTGTTTGTTTGGTTGTTCACAATTTGATTAATATATATAAAACGTGTCTTACTTTAATCTTTCATTTATTTCTAGATATAGTATGATATATGCAAAATTATACAATTAAGAGATAACCTTATTTGCATATGACATTAAGAAAAATCTATTTTACTAAATAGTGGCATCTTAGTTAATGTTTTTAGCGAGAGAATTATTTTAAGTATTCTATTTAAAATTGTTATTTAATAAATTTTAAACAACAATTATATTGATAATATACTAATTTAATTTATTTTGGAATTAATATTTCCAACAGCGACCTTTTTTAAAACTTTCTTTTAGAGTTAGTTATCCCTAGATGCTACGCGTGAAAAAAAACAAACGTTCACCAAATATAATTTGGTAATTTCATTAAGTTTCTAGCTGGAAAAATAATTCCGTGTAGATAGAAAAATGTTTGGCTTTTATTGTTTTTTTTTTTTAAATATTCAAACAACAACAAAAAAAAACACTTACGAATAAAACTGTTTTTGTTTGTTTTATTTTATTGTTTAAACGGCAATAAAGAAATCGGTAAATTTTTACCATATAATCCAGCGTCGTTTAATACCTAACAAAATGAAGATCTACTACTCCCCCTCTAAATTCCACAATTTAAACTTTTTTCTTTTTTCGCGTTAATTTCATCGATTACAAACTTGATTTTCTAACTAAAATGGTAACTTTATACGACGTGACCCAGCGGCGTTTAAAGCCTAAAAAAAAAAAAAAATGGAGATCTACTTTTTTCAGCCTAATAAATTTAAACAGGCTTTATAAATATTATGAGAGAAGAAATTTTGAAAAAAAAAATAAAATAACATGTTAGAGTGGGGGATCACTTATCTATATAAATTTAACGTAAAATGAGCAGCCACTTTTTTGCCATCAAGTGTTCAACGAGACATGTCACGTCTAGTATTTTTCAAGTTTGGTGATTGAGGGGAGGACAAAACCTGACAAATATAATTTGTTTTTTTTTTCTGGTGGGGGCAGGAATTACATTGGAAACATAAAATAACTAATTTAATTATTTTTTATGAGACCACTCCCTACTTTCACCTAACAATTTAATAAACAAAACAAACCCCAAAATATGACAAATTCAATTTGGGCGGATTACATTAGAAACATAAAACATCAAATAAAAAGCAAATCGAAAAGCCCCCCCTTAAAAAAAGCAAATCTAAAATTTCCTTTATTTACAAAAAGAAAAAAACGCCAGTTAAAAAGTGCCCTTACAAAAAATAAAGGTAAATGTGTAGTTTAGTGGCGTAAATTATAAAGACTATTTATTTTTATATAAAACATTATTAGACCCAAAGGCTGAAATAAAACAAAAAAACATTCATTTTTATGTTTTTTGATCATTTTTTATTAGACTATATGTGCACGCCATACACTTTTAAAATTTGGCCTTTTTTAGGTTTGGCAGATTGGCTTTTTTAAGGCCAAATTTTACCTTTTTTACGCTCTTTCATTACAAAAAAAAATATGGCAGCCAGAAACATAGTTCATGAAACAGCTTAAAAAGGCCAATCTGTCAAACCTTAGAAAGGCCAAATTTTACAAGCAATATAGCGGCCTTTAATAATAAATATAAATGATAAAAAATAATAAAAAAATAATTTTTCTGGTTTGAGTCTAACAATGTGTTTCATATAAAAATAACTTATATATATATATATATTTTTTTTTTGTCTGGCAAATAATTTACGCCGCTAAACTACACATTTACCAAAATAAAAACTAACCGCACGCATTTATGTTTATAAACGTTATTATTTTAGGTCCACAAAATCGTGAGTTTTCTTAAGACAGTGATCCCTTCTGCCGAAATATATGGATATGGTATCAGATACTTCTTTTTTACATGTTTTTATTCATTTTTTTTTTTTTTTTTGAAATTGTTGTGGGGGTATCCACGTTACCCATGATGGAAATGATTAGTATAGCAGGCGTGTTTCAAACTGAACTTCATTTCAACCCAGGCAATGCCAGGTACGCATGCTAGTATTTATATATTAACATTAATATAACGCGTGTTTCGCCTTTGTATCTATTCAAATATTTTCTAAAGTTTTATAATTTGAATTGTAACAGTGGAATAATATTGTGACTCTGATTAAAATGGATTCACTCCATTACTAAGAATTAAGCGATGAACAAAAATGTAAAAAATAATAAAAAGTTATAAACTCCACTTCTTTAAATTTACGCTTCTTTCATGTTAGAATATTACTACGTAACGGTGTCTATAATAGCTATATCACATTAAAAAAAATAGAACATTATTTTTATTTGCGATAGGAAGAATCTTTAAAAAATATCATGTTTCGTGTACCTAGTTTTGTGTATAGCTATTGAACAACTCCTTACTATGAAAGTAACTAATGATATTCTAGGCATCATTGTGAATCAGTAAGCAGATGTGTTCGTTATTGTTAATGATAGAGAAT
>NC_136510.1:46471332-46531332 GCF_053919585.1 Euprymna scolopes | reverse complement strand
CTTTCTTTCCATTTTTTTGCAATGAGTCACCACTTATCAAGGCTAAAGCTATTAGAGGCTAAACATTAATTATATTATGAAGTATATGATGAGGGGATTTAAAATAAGCAAGGTCTGATTTTTATGAGGACAAGTTTAAGCAAGTATTTGTTGATATTTGAATTTAAAGATTACCATGTTTTAGTTTAAGGGACCCAGTTACGTGGTAATATGATCCACAGCCAGGAACTCTTGAAAAGAATATTTGTTTAGAGAAATTCCATGAAGTGCTATACACATGGGGGTTAAAAGGAAAATAATCAATTGGAGATCTTTCTGATTCTGCCTCTTCTGATCTTAAAATCGTGGTGTAATGAGGTAAAAGGTGGCTGGTTAATTTCATCATAATCGTTCTTGCCGTCATCACGCCCCAAGTGAAATGAATAGCTCTCGTTTTGGGGAAGCACCATGTCTTGACAAGCTTCTGGGATTGACCTTCACTCTTGATTTGAAATTAAACGCATACATCAAATCTTTTGCCAAGATCGCTGGAAAAATGGTTGAGATACTCTAACGCTGCATTCTGTATCTCACTGCCGATGCAATTCTCTATCTGAATAAGAGCCAGGTACGCCCTAACGTAAAGTACTATTGCCACGTCTGGGCAGAAGTCTTTCGGTGCGCTCTATCCAGCAATAATGGAGTTCAAAACCGGCTTCGAAACCTAATAGGTGATGACCTTTTCTTTTTCTTGCAACCCATTTCCTCCAGAAGAGACGTTGTGAGTCTGTCTCTGCTCTATCATTATTTTCATGGCAAGTGCTCGATTGCATTCCAAAATATGGTTTCCCGTATGCTAAACTTTCTTATCTGTGCTTACATCTAAGTGTAGATTCCAGATTTCCCAGAACTGCCCGCTTATAGAACACTGTTCCGCTGGCCTACTTCCCGGTTGAATGCAACATGATAACCTTCAAATTCAGTGTAAACAGTTCTTCTGGAACCGTCCCAATGCATAATCCAATTCAATCCAATTCACACCATTAACGATTACTACACTACCATCTTACATTCATTAACCCTTATCCTCGAGTGGTCTTTGGGTCTAGATAAGTGGTGACTCCCAAGTAAAAAAGAAGGCTATAGGAGTTCTCGCTGTGAATGTCTTACAAGGATGGAAACAGAAATTGGGGCTCAGTTGAGCATTTTTTTTTTTTACTCATTTTCATTCCAAACAAGATGTATTGCCACTTGAAACGTAATGGGCCACTATTTCGGATCATGCCTAACAAGGAACAGAGGGGAGTTCAGCAGCGATATTTCTGTTCACATTACATTTAAACTCTTCCATGTCATTACAGCCAGGGAAGCGGGAAACAGGGGATTTCAAAGTTTACCAGTCCAAGTGAAGAGACTATTACAGGAGAAGGTCTTCTGATATCAAGCAGCCTCAACTAAAGGGGTGTGATTTTGCTACTTATCGAGTAAGTCGGGAATATATACGTCGAGGGGGCACAAGTGTTACGAGTTCATCAGATCATATTATATTAATTGCTTGTAAAACGGGCACAGAAATGCAACATTACGATGATAGGACAAGGATTGGAGAGTATTATATTTGAGACTCTCTTTTCGGACTTTGCCTAAGAGTGCGAGACTGGTGGTAAATGCTCCAGCCCATATGTGGCAACAATACTCCACGCGTGGGTGAATTGTGACTTTGTAAAATTATAGGATGCTCTCTAGTGTGAATAAATTTCTAACACAGTAGAACGAGCTAAGCTGGTTTGCAGCAGTCTTGGCAATATCCTCAATGTATTTGTTCCAATGGAAATAATGGTAGACTTGAGAAAGATTAGAAATGTATTCGATGAAAAGGGGATTTTAGCGAACGCAATAGATCATTGCTCACTAGATTTTGAATTCGATTTTGTACTCTGTCAAGAAGGATTGCTCTGAGCGGCACCTCCCATGATGTGGCAGCAGTACCCCTTGCGTTTGCTTTTCGTGAAAAGAACATTTTCTACTGAGTAGCAGAAAGCAGGATTAACTATCATCATTCTCTTCTAACTCAAATCGTAAAAAATCGCTGTTTACTACATAATGTTTTTACTACGAAGATATAATTTCCTCAGAAATATTTATTCAATTATCCTAATTGACTACCCGAAGAGGTTAACAAATAACAAACAATGCCTTAATCATGTAGTAATAAAATCAAAGTTTACTAAGAACGATTCTATTTTAAACGCCAGTTTATGATGTCTCGGAAATTAACACTTCAAAAAAATAAACAAGTGAAGCATGCATGGTCTCCCATGAGTGCACAGTGAACGAGGCATAAAAAATGACTAAGTTCAGCATTTTGCCCCTCCCCTCATTTAGCCCAAAAAGTCCCCAGGGGACGTCAAATCCTGGTGAAAATGAACAAACGGTGCTTTAAGATATGTATATTTGAGTTTTGCACCACGAAAAAAGAGATGATTAAATCCATCATTTGCCCCCCCTATTTTACCCTAAAAGTCTCCAAGACCTTAACGTATTTAAATTTGAGTTCAGCACCATGCAAAACTGCTAAATAGACATACACAGAACATTTTGGACAAATATAGTAAAATAGTACAAAAGTGGAGTGTTTTTATTAGCCCTCAAAGAGCCCCTGGTGCACACTCAAGAGTTATCGCGAAGTATAGACAAACAAAATCATATAGAAATCAGTTAGTTACAACTTTTCAGAAAGTCTTATAAAAATCCAAGCCATCAATTTTTTTTTTTAAATAATCACAAAAGTGTCATATTTAGCCATTTTAACCTGAAAGGCACTCCTAGGAGAAACAACCGGAGTTTTCCCGGAAAATCCGTTCTGTTACTTTTTTAAACTCATATCATGTTTTATGCCTGTGCAAAATTTGAAAAAATTCCAAAGTGTAGTTATTGAGAGGAGTGCGGACAGGCGAACGGGCGAAAGGACAAGGGCGAATTTACAGGTCCACTCTCCTTTTGTCGGAGAACCAAAAATGTAATTATGTTTATTTTAAAATCTCGCAAAAAAACAATTTTTTTTACAAATATAAAATTTCCACATTAATATATACTCTCTTTTATTAATCTAGGATACACGATTACTAAATATAAGCTAAACTGTAGTTAGAGTTTTATCGTAGATTGCTGAAGCAGCGGCTGATAAGTCAAAGATTAGGAGAGAGTAAATGTTTAGAAAGGTAATGCGTGTATAAGCTATGTCTAGAAATATGGCTTACAAAAGTCAAATGACCTTGTAACGAGTGATGTAACCTACTTTCCGGTTTACGACACCCGGTTGCGCATGCGCATGCGCGCATAAACATTAACCCATAACAACGTAAATAAATAAGCACAAATCGCTTCTTTTGCAGATTTTGACCTACGCACTGAAATATTAACGTTATTATTTCGAAATTATTATTTAACATGGGAAGAGTGAGGGTGTTTTTCAACTATTCTTTATTACAACTATACTGTCGGTATTTTCTTACAACTAAACAACTTAAACACGTTAACAAACATAAGAACAATTGTAGTAAAGCCAAAACTACTACTACTACTACTACTACTACTCTCTATCCGTCCCTTTGCCTTCCTTCCTTCGTTCTTTTTATGTTTTGTTTATATTTCTAGATACAAAATAGTTGTGTGAGAACGGTGAATTTGTTGACACATTTACTAATCTGTTTCAATATTAGTTTTATTTTATTTTATTTATTTAGGTTTTATTTTTTTGCTTCAGGTTTTATTAAGTATTTTTTTTTTAGATTTTAAGTTTCTATAAATTGGTTGAATGGGTTTTTCATTCTTATATTTCTCATCGGTAGGTTCATGTGCGTTTTTGCTGCCAAATGACTTTCGTCGGCGTTCGATTCGTAGGAAAATCATGTTTTATTTTCGATTTTTTAGCGATTATTCGGAGAAATAGGTAACTTTACACGAATAGGGAGGGTTTTTTTTTTCATGTTTGAGTGATCCATCCGTGATTTTTCATTTTAATATACTTTCATAGAAATGTTTCCGTTATGTAAAAAAAACAACAACAAAAAAACATTTTCTTTATGTCGCAAGTGTCACGCTCATACAAGAATTCCTTAGCTAATATAACATACTGACCCAACGGGTCACGGGCAATCTAATAAATGTATAGATTTCTGATATTATCAACTTAGAAGAGTCTCTATATTCTCATTTCGAATTTCTAGAAAAATACAACTAAGAAAAACGTCAACCAATGGCATGCCATACAACAACCGCGTTGTTGTGACATTAATAGGAACAAATGTAGAAGTCGTCCCATTCTCTCATTTTTTTTCTATGTTGAATGTAGCAGTTATAATTTACAAGCTCCTTCAGTCTTTGGCAGACTATGGATCCCCACTGTAGGCGTGCCTGCGCGTGAAATTTTTGTGGTAGGAGGTGCGCAATCTCCAACCACATCTCCCCTGAGTCGACATTGTTAAATACCAATGGCAAGTGAAATGTATGTACAGGACGACTGGAAACAAACGCTGAGATAAGCGGAGAGCACATTAAGCGCCTAGAATTCCCAAATGGTCACCCATCTGGTACTAACTAGGCTCAATGTTGCTTAACTTCGCTGATCTGACGAGAACCGGTGCGTCAACGCGATTATGCCGTATATCTGTAATACTATGGCATAGAGGACAGGCCACTAAGATTCACCACAAGGACGAAACTGTCTCAACTCAATGCCACATAATGAAAAATAAGAAGACAAAACTCGAAATAAGTATTTGTTAACACATCTGTCCATCAGTGGCTTTCTTGTTGTGGGGCTTTGTATGCTTTTATTTCAGACCAATGATCTTTTTCCTCTTGAGTCTTTTTCTTCTCTGCATCAAAGTGATTTTTATTGCGAATCCCATAAGACACCCCTGCCGAGTGGCTGCTGAATTGTTCAAACATGTTTTATAAGCCAGTACACTTATAACTAGTGACCTGTTTTTTACAACCAAACCTGGCCTTGTGCCTCACTTCGTAACACGGTTAACAATAAATATTGTAAACGCAATTAAATGAAATTGGAAATTGCAATTAACACTAGATCTAACGTCTATAGTTATAAATGCGATTCATCTCGTGTTTGTAAGGGAATTTGATTAGATATTAAACAAAACTTACTAGAATTAACCTAATAAGAATTAAAGTAATCTAGGAATTAAATTAAGCGACAACTTTATTTATGGCGATTGTGATTAAAAATTGTTACAAACCTGTTTTTGTGCATCTTGTAGAGTCTGGTGCAGACAAAAAGAATTAAGGGAAAATACCTGCTGATTTTTTATATGCTTATGATCTTGTCACTTGATATGCAAATAAAATAATGCTGGAGTAAATAAAAAGTTAGATTTTTCAGAGATTCATGGAGTTAAACGTTGGAGTAGCAAGTTTCAATTAGACGTTGGATTTGAACCTTGGAGCTGCAAGTATTGGCTATGAACGTTGGAGTAGCAAGTATTGGCTATGAACGTTGGAGTAGCAAGTATTGGCTATGAACGTTGGAATAGCAAGTATTGGCTATGAACATATGTAGTAAGTATTCGACCGTTGGAGTAGTAAGTATTGGATTTGAACGTTGAAGTAAAAAGTATTGAATTTGAACGTTACAGTAGCAAGTATTGGGTGGGATATGAACGTTGGCGTAGCAAGTATTGGATCTGAACGTTTGAATAGCAATGATAGAATTTGAAAGTTAGAATAGCAAGTACTGTGTTTGAACGTTGGAGTAGCAAGTATTGGATCTGAAAGTTGGAATAGTAAGTATTGAATTCGAAATTCAGAATAGCAAGTATTGGATTTGACCGTTGGAATAAGAAGTATTTGATTTGAAAGTTGCACGTTGTAGTAGCAAATATTTCATTTCGAGTTGGACATTGGAATAGCAAGTATTTGAAACCAGTTTGTCGATTTTGGAGTAGTCATATTTAGTCACCTGATTCTCTATGTGACCTCTACTGACTGGTTAACTGAACGAATAATATGACAATTGGAATCTGGGGGAAATGGCGAAAATCGCAGTTATAACATTGATAAAATAATTGAAGTTGTTCAAGTTTAAAACATGTTTAAACCATAAAAGAAAACATTGTTTCAGCGATTGGAGTCTAAAGAATTTCTTTGGTATGACGTAATTGATTTTTCTATAAACTCGAGCAAAACAATAAAGATGTTTAAATGAGCGCTTAGATCAAGAGAAAGAAAAATAGACGCACTACTGTTCACCACGACAACTGGGCGCAGACGACCTGCACCAAATTTAAGCTAAAACGACAACAAACGTAAATTTGTTAGTCAACGCGACATCGGCATATACACTTAAGAAATTGTCGTGATACAGAAAGGTTGTTCAGTTATCCTGAATATGAAATAAAAGAAAGAAATATATTCCTTTTATAAAACTATTCTCAGTTATCTTCTTTAAATGAAACGACTTTGCAAAGAACAAACGGCAATACAAATCAACTTAGCTTCTTTATTTTCTCCGAGGGTCGTTGTAAAACTAAAATTATCTATTTTTGTTTAACTCAAAAGGTCAAATATCTACAAACACGGAAGTGGTGCCATTAATACGAGTGACTTATTATGTTCCAATTTTTTTTTCTACATAGTATTACAAATGGTAACAAAAAAGTAAATATAAAAAAATTATGAAAGAACAAACAATGAAATACAAATGAAATGATATAATGTCTCCTAGGTTCCATTTATCTTGCTGAACAAGAGAAACTGGGGAGACTCTTTCGAACCACGGAAATGTAAAATTGACAAACGAATAACGCATGAAAACAACAAAAATATGAACACAAGTGACAAGGTTTAAATTAATTTTAGTACAAAAATAAACTATGGTAGGCGGGAATGAGGTTAAATAAAATTTTTTAAAACAACAAATTACGAGGATGTGAAAGGGGTACCTTACTCATATAGCTAAAAATGCCGACGAAAAATATATCAATACATATCAACAAAAAAATAGCAAAATAAAAGACTATCTAATTTAACATACGAGAGAGATATGTAGAGAGGGGACTTACAGCTTTTTTTTCGTTTCGGGCGGTGTCTCTATGCTATTCCAAGGTTCGTCGTGTTCCCTCACGTTATCGTTGTCGACATTATCTCCTTTTTCGCTGTTGGAATTGGATTTTCCCCGACATTATCTCCTTTTTCGCTGTTGGGATAGGATTTATCATGTCATTATCTCGCCATTTCTCTTTCGCTGTTCGGATAGGATTTTTCTCGTCCGCTCTCCGCGGCGAGCTTGCCTAGAGTGTCTGCACGAATATCTCTTTTTTTTCCTATCCCTCTCTTTCTCTCTCTCTTTCTCTGTCTCTCTTTCTCTCTCTCTCTTTTCTGTACTTTGCTTGCCTTTCTCCTTCTTTTTTTGTTCGCTTGGTACCCGGAACTAAACAAGGTAAGAAAGTGTGTTGACCTGGTGATCTGTCAACTCGCTGACTCATTCTTAAGGGGCAGAAGTGGTGTTGGGGTCTGCTAAATGTCTTTCTCACCTCTTTCCCTCTCTCTTTCTTCTGCACTCTGTCTTTTCTCTCGTTGTTGGTTTGGCCTCTCTTTTTCTCTGTGTTCATTTTTGCCTCGGCGACAATCAAACGACAAAAAAACGATACATTTTTCGTCGGTCTAAGACTAAATTTAGTTTCCTCTTTAAAGCACATAATCTATTTTAAGGATTATGTTACAATAGTCACCAACAATTTCAATGCACGTTTGCTATCGATAAATGATGGCTGTGCATGAGTGTCCAGAACGCGCTTAGTCATACGAGATTTGTTCCAAAAGTAAAGCATTCTATTTTTAAACTCAAAAAGTGGAAGAGCTGAGGAAACAAGAGTTGTATTAATAAAACGAGTGACCTATTTTGCTCTAGAATTTATATTTTTACAGTCATCATCATTCTCAGTGCACTTATTCCAGAAATTCAATCATTGCTTCTGACGCACGTCCATGACAAAGGTTCTTTCAATGCACACTAATCAAATCAAAATGAATATGGTCAAGATATCTAATAAACTGTTTATGTAATATCTTCTTTAATTGTAAAGAGACATTTTAAGCACTCTTAATTGCTCGAATTACTTATTTAGACATAACTGATGGAATAGGAGCAAGCTATGCCAAAGGGTAATATAAAGGGTTCCGTCCAGAATGTTTTTCAGACATATATAAAGATTCTCGATTGAAAAAAGATCTGAAAAAGGTCGCGGGTTACTTCCACTGAAACGTTATAGAGATAACATTCAAGATTAGAAAAACACCTCAATCTAAATAAAAACGCACCGCGTAATAAATGTGTGTAGCAACACAGATCCTCGTTTTACTGTTTGGAGTTTTGTTTCTCTTGCCTTTAAATTCAATTGTTTTAGTACATTGTATTCGTGTTTCAACCATCGTCTCACGAAATACGAGTTTCTTGTCTTTACTGTTTTGTGTCACATATTACTTCCTGGTATCCACGTCACTTCCTTAGAACGCTCACTAACCTGTTTTACCATAACTCCAAACATCGTCATCGTCATCATCATCATCATCATCATCATCATCATCATCATCATCATCATCACAATAGTAGTTATATCATACTTCGCTACTCGATTTGTTAGAATTCAATACATTACAAAGTTCCTCAGAACTACTGCGACAAACTGTTTTTTTTTAAATTTTCACTTATGATTCACTCCACACTACCTACATTTCTTATATTCATGTCTCGCCACAGAATTCGGTTTCTAGCCATAATCAGAACCCGTATTGCATTGAATCACCCCTCGTAACCCATGTAACACAACCTCACTTTTTAGATCTCCGAAAATGGTGGGGGTGGTGGGGGAGCTGAGATGTCTTTCGAAACACAGGTCTCTTTTTCTTCCTAAAACGTATCAATATATATCGCCACTTTTTGTTTGCTATATTCCTTCCTTACTCCTATTTCTTATCACTCATTTTCGTAATAACATCAGCCATCACGATCATCATCGTACACCTTACTAGTTATATAATTTTTCATACGTACCTTACGTCACTTCCTATTATTCCCTACGTCACTTCCTTACAAGGTTGGCTCACATATTTTTATCATAACTTATTTTCGTAATATAATCATCATCAGCATCACCACCGCCACCACCACCACTACCACCACCACCACCGTCGTCATCATCATCATCATCATCATCATCATCATCTACAATAGTAGTTATATTATGATTTATACTTTCTCTGCATATGTTTCTATTATTCAACACATTAAAATGTACCCCCAAATAATTGCCAAAAAGTGTTTTATAGTTTAAGACGTAACTCCACTCTACTCAAAGTTCTCAGATCGGTACTTCGCAACTGGATGTGGTTTTCTATCATAACTGGCACTACAGTTGCCTTGAATTACCGCTCCACACGCACATAACAGAACCCTAACTTTTCGGATTCCCTGAAGAGTGGGTGTACATAATCACAAGTGCATCTGTATGCAAGCAGCTGCATTTGCTATCAACTTGCTGACTACCGTGTTCAAAATACAAGCCCTGTTTCGTATTCAATGAGGTGTTTAAAAGTTGCCAACCCTTTTATACAAAACATTTGATCTGGTCTGTTAAGGAGGAAGCGTCGGCCTTTTGTTTGTTGTTTTTAAGACAATTCTATTCTCTCCTGTGGTGCTTCGTAAAAGTGAGTCCCCTCGATAAAACCCCGGCTTTCTTGTGTCTGCGTCTCAGCCATGACGGGACTGGTTTGGGGGTCTTTTATGAGACTTTAGATTATAGACACCCGTGGAAAAACGACCTTGCTCTCATTTGATTCTATCGCTGTTGTAAGTAAAATAAAAAAATCCGACATTAAACCTTAATACTACATAGTGTATACTAGCAGATAAACCCAGCGTTTTCTGGGTATCCTATGTATACGAGGGTCGTGCCAAATGTAAAGTTTTCTAAGTAAAAAAATTAAAGAGATACGAAGACGAGAGTTGTACTATTTAAAATAACGACCTTTTGTGCTCTAGAATTTATTTTTTTTTCACATAGTCACCACTAGTCCCAATGCATATTTGCTATAAATACACTGACGCTCCTTTGCGTTTGATACCCGTCCATGAAAAAAGGGTAACAGCGTCATTTTCTGCAGCAGAGAGATAAAACTTTCAGGTTATGAATGGATAAGTTCAGTTATTATAACAATGTAATTTGCAATCCTCTCTTATCTATTCGGGTGGAACAAAAAAATAGGAGACATTACTTTTGATACGGCTTTCGTATTTCAGACTAAAATTGTGGTATGGACTAAACATTGCGTCATAGATGTATGTGCTACAGACTATTGTTTTTGCCACAGAACAAACTATGTGTTACGGAGTAAATTTATATTCTATAGACTAAACTAAGCGTAACAGACTAATCGCTACGTATTATAACCGAAACTTATGTACTTAAGACAAATCTTTGTGTCACAGACCAAAATCTATGTGCTTCAGGCAAAGCTTTTGTATTAGCGACTAAGCAGTATGTGTAGACTAAGCTTTATGTATCGCAGACTAAATACATCTATAAATATAAAAGCGAAAATGTATGCATGTATGTGTGTATGTATGTATGTATGTATGTATGTATGTATGTATGTGTGTATGTATGTATGTATGTATGTATGTGTGTGTGTTCGCTTTTTCTGTATGTCTACAAAAGACTTCTTTCAGAGAGGCGGTCGGTCGGTTCACAACTTTTTAAAACTTTTTATATCACATATAAATCGTAATATCTCACAGTTAAAAACGAAGCTCGCCTATCTATTTAATTTGCTCGATTTCGGGAAGATAAATATTCAACATTTGTCACTCGCCGCATGTGGGTTAGTATTTTTTCCTATAACATCTTGGGAGGGGGGAAAGCGTTCAGCAGTAAATGAAATACTACCCCGCAGTCAAACCTGACCTCATTAACTCATTAAAACAGGCACCTGCCAAATCCAAGTAATTAAATAAATTCAAACGTGTTTCCGCTAGCATCTCGCGGTGGGGCAATGGTTAACGTCGCACTTTTTTTTTTCACACTTTAATTTACAACTTTGCCTCAACGGTTCGGGTTCGATCCTCATACTTACTTTTTTTTACCCCACCCCCACCCCCGGAGTTTCCACGCACATCTCCAAACACCCGGGCAACGCCGGGTACCCCTAGCTAGTCACTCAATAAATAAGAGTAATTAATAAAGCGACAATGTTTACGATAATGGCTATAGTTTCCTTTTAAATTAATATATTGATTGCATTTCTTCTCTAACAATTTGGTACATTTTTAGTAGAGTATTTCTTTTTTTCCTAAACATGTCTCCAATATCTCTTCTTTATTTGGAACCATCTCTTTCCCTGGAATATTCGTTTGGTGTCTGCAAACTGATAGTAGTCGCTGAAGAGTATGATGGGTACGGAAATAAATGCAATTCATACTTCGGCGTCGTTTCGATCGACTTGTGATACGATGCTTTGTCTTGTTCAAAAAAAGTAAGTGTGATCGTTTTTGTGTCGAGTTCTTCCTTTCAGCTCATCAATATTGTAATATAACTTTTGCTATTGATGACTTCCGTTTTTACAGTAATCGATTAATCAAATATCTTGCGCAGCTGAAACCATGATGTTGATGTTTGTGCCCCTTGTTGCTTTGGATGGTTTTCACTGGCTTCTATCCATTCAACTGAGTGCCAATTTGACTCAAAATGCAGTACAAAACCTGTTTCATTCGTTGTCGCATATTACTGCAAAACACTTTCTAATTGCGTAGAAATAGTTGCAAACAATGTTCTGAGTCGTCAACGCGTTATTATTTTTCCTCTTCTGTACACAAATGTTGCACTCATTTTTTTTCTCCAATTTCTCATTTACAAATGTTTCTGAAAATTAGTGATTACATAAACTGTAATTTATTTTCTCCGTCACGCAACTTCGATTTACTATTGGTCGAAAATTAGTTTGCCGATTTTTGAAGACCTGCGCGTTCAGTATCATTTGTGTCTGGACGATCGTATCTAAAGTCGATATACCGACTTTACAATATGATACATATATATATATATATATATATATATATATATATATATATATATATGATCAGTATATATGCACAATATAGGCATTATATATATGTATATACAGTCAGTATATATATATACATATATACTGATATAATCAGTATATATATATATATACTCAATATAGTCATTATATATAGTCAGTATATATATATATATACACACATTTATATATACTGATATGATCAGTATATATAACTGTGTACTGATATGATCTGTATATATATACTGATATGTTCAGTATATATATATATATATATATATACTGATATGATCAGTATATATAGACTGATATGATCAGTATATATATACTGATATGATCAGTATATATATATATATATATATATATATATATGATCAGTATATATATATATATATATATATATATATATATATTGAAACTAATTTGTTGTCTCATTGAATTAGATAATCCTAATATGTTTTATATAAATAGATTTAAAAATAAAAGTGAAAGGAAACTTTATATAAAGCTAATTTATAAAAGCCAATGCAGAGGTGTAACAGATAGACACAAACTGACGCAATTAACGATGGAATAAGCTATGTATGATTTGCATTTATTAATACAATATATGTATATGTTTTTCTTGTATAGTATATTTGTCAGCATAGCCAGAGGAAAGTTACGTATTGTATGATATTTCGGGGAAATGTCCTTTACTCAAATATGTGTACGACTTTTGTTCGAATGTGCATAGTGTTGTTATTGTAAACGTGAGCAGTTTCACAGAAATTGAAAATTAAGTTTGTTTTAAAAATCTATTATTAATCTTCAAACTAGATAATGTAAAGTATTTGTTAATATTCAATATTGTTATTTATTTTATTTTTATATACATAATTTTATTGATTTATATTTTAGTGTATTTATAACTAATTTGCATTTTGATTATTTTTTTATTTTTCTGCCGTTTTATTAAGACGGTTGATCTGTTTAAATTTAACGATTTAACAACATTGCAATAATCTTTTTTGTTGTTTTTTTTTTTCCAAATATGTGGTCATGAAATGAAAATTGTTACTTTTTTCTGTAAAGAAGATTTCAGCTTTATTAATAACTGCCTGGAGAAAACATAAATTTTGCTAGTATAAATATATAGTCATACCTAACTTTACAGGTTACATAGCTAATTACATTTCGAAGCATGTCGGTGGGTCGCGGCACACAGATTGGGAATTAACAATGTATTTTTTTTATTATTATTTTAAAACCCGAATTTCTCAGATTTCTCCTGTCTGAAATTCCAGTGTAGAAGTTTACCAATTATTTTCCCTGTTGTTCTTCGAAACACGTTCCGCTCGATCAAAGATCTGAGAAGGGCGTCTGTTTTTCTATGGGAGGGACAAAAAGCGGTCTTTTTTCTGTTGTTTTATCAGGTTATTTGGGCGTAATTTCCGCTTAAACATAATCGCGAACAGTTTTTGTCTTGCCAATGTACAGACTGACAAGTTGTGTGCTGTGCGTCACAATAAAAACAAGATTGGTAAAACTGCTGCTCTATTGAAACGAAAAAAGAACGATATTAAACAGGAACCCCACGTTATATACGATTGTTTCAGTCTAGTACGAGTTAATAACTATAGTATGTAAGCTAGATTCCCGAAACAAAGTTGAGTTCGTGCACGAGGTGCGTTCCAAAGTAATTTTTTATTCCGCCCGAATAGATTAGAGGGGATTTAAAATTGTAATGTTATAATGCTTAAACATATGCATTCATGACATGCAAGTTGGCTGCTGCAGATATTGACACTGTGAGGTTTTCAGAAAGTGTGCCAGAAGCAGAAATGAGTTACTGGCAATAGTGCATTGAGAACGGGGGCGGGATATTTCGAAAAATTTATTCTGGAGCACAAAACGTCGTTTATTCTAATTGTACCACCACCGTCTTCGTAGATCTTTAACTTTTTAGAGTTAAACATGAAAAGGAGGCTTGTTTTTGTTTTTCGTTTTTTTGGGGGGTGGGGGGAATGACCCTCATATACTGAAAAATAGAAATTGTACTCGTAGATATGACGTAAAAAAAAGAACAGCGCACGTGGCATAACGGATAGCGTGTCAAGTAAAATTAAGTGCTAAATGACACTCTTCAGGAGGTTGACTGCCCAATCTTCAGTGCAGACGATACTAAGAATACAATTGTTTAAGGCTTCTACCTAGTCGTTGCTGACGGATCGAGAATATGTTACTCTCGTGAATTAAATAAAGTGGCTCGAAATCCGTACAAAGTTCGAAAGATTACCGAATTCGACAAGACACATCTTGGGAAGTAAACATTCTGAGAAGAACACTCAAGATTGGAACCATCCATCCATCCAGCGCGACCGTAGCCGAGATTGAACTCACTACACAAATTTATAGTGTAATTCAAATTTTGTCAGTAGCTAAAATACTTGATGCTTCACCAGGTTTATCAAGAGTATTTTTTATCGTGACGACATCACTAGATAGGGTGCCTACCTTCGAGAGAAGGATAGACCGTGCCAGTTTCTCAACTTGGTATTTTACCTCGCGGTACACACAGCGCCTCCCCTTCCCAAATGGTCACCTATCTGGTACTGCCAGGTTCAACGTTGCTTAACTTTGGTGATCTGGCGAGAACCGGTGTGTCAGCGTGATTGTGCCGTATATTTGGATTGGAACAGTAGTCAAAAAGTCCAAATATTACAAAAAGACAGCAGTTGTGTATAATAACTGAAAAATTTGACTTAGCCAGACAATAATGAATGTAATTTTATTAATGATGTATCAGTATTTATTAAGGCGAAAAGCAATTCAACAGCAAAGTTTCATGCGAGCGAATATTTGTGAGCTTCCAAAATAGGGAAACTTTATAAAAGGATTGCCTATGGTTGACAGTTTCTGGTAGGAATCCGTTAATATTCGATTTGAAGACAAGCATGTTATAATAAGCATGGAAGCAATCAGACGGTAATACTCAATATTAATGTACCCAAAGAGTTGTAACATTACCCAACACATTGTAGCCGCAGTCGCAAGTAGACAAAGAATAGGAAAGAAATTCAACTCGCTTTTTATTTGTTATTATACAGCGTCAGTTATTTCCTAGTTCTCTAGTTACGGCTCTGATGTCTTTCACATGATCTCGAAAGTCATCCACGTTTCTAACCTAATCGTCATCTCTAGTGTGCTCTTTTTTCTTTTTATAGTAGTTTTCTTTACCCGTGACGTCATTTTGCATGCATTTGCATACGTGCGTCCGCGCTCTGTTACAGAGTGTTTTCGAATTCCCGTAGAATTTATATGAATTACTGTTCTCTTGACAAGTACGCACACTTCGGACCTATACAGTTGTCCACTTTTTTTGCAATAGGCTTGATAGTGTGTTGAAGTGCGGTCAATTGTTATGCAATGTCGTTTTATTGAAAATAACAAAGACGCAAGATCTCTAATCGTTTGAGTTAATGCAGGGTGATAAAAAAAAACACAGGCCCCAACTCTAATTAGGCCCCGTTTCTTAGTGTTTTGTCCGAATGAAATGAAACTTTGGTCATAACTAGTTTATTATATTCAAAACATCACACCAAAACACTAGGGTATTTGGCCTTTTTCCCCGTTCTACAGCATATGTTTTAGATGGCCTCCATTTAGCTTTTGTTTTTGTTTATTAGGATCACCCTGTATAAGACAGCTCATGTGACCCCCTTAAGGAAACAATAATTGGTTTACTGTTTGACCAACTCAGGTGACCTGTAAAGGACAAAGATATAAGACCATACTAACTAATCTACGGAAGTCTTGGTAATTTCGATGATATCAGTGCTTCGTCAGGATGAGCTGTTAATTCCCTACTCATTTTAACTGGCGGAATTTATGTATAAAAAAGGCAAAAATGCGGTTACAAGATGATGCTTTATTACGACTAAGATTAATAATTATATAGAACTCCATCTTTTATATATTTGGGTCAGACTAGTCCGATTACATAATATTAGAGTGATTATATCTTGCATAATATTAGTCCGATTACATAATATTAGAGTGATTTTATCTTGCACTAGGTTGTTCCAAAAGTAATATCTCCCACTTTTCCCGCCAGAATGGTTCTGAGAGGATTGCAAATTGCATTGTTATGATGACTAAATTTCTGTATTCATAATCTGAAAGTTTTATTTCTCTCTTGCATATATTGAAGGTGTAAGATTCTAAGGCAGTAACCATTCTCAGGAACGGGCATCAGAAGTAAAAATGCGTCATTGAATTCCTGGCAAAATCGCATTAACAATGGTGGTGACTATGTAGAAAATAAATTCTGGAGCCCGAAAGGTCGCTTGTTTATATGATATTCCTCTCGTCTTCGTAGCTCTCGAACTTTTCGAGTTAACAAATAGGAGGCTTTATTTTTAAACGCCCATCGTACATGTCTTGCAAAAATTAATAAACTTTTTTTAAACTTGGTTTAATTAGATGTTAAATTAACTATTTAATAAGATGCAAAGGCCTATTGTTTCCATGCTATATAAAAATGAAATGTAATTTCTGGTAGCTTTTTATGGAAAGGTGTACATCAAAACTGTATTCATTCATCCATTAAAGGTGTTCATCAAAACTATATTCATTCATCCATTAAAGGTGTACATATAAACTGTATACATTCATCCATTAAACTTGTACATCAAAACTATTCATTAACCCATTAAAGGTGTACATCAAAACTGTATATATTCATCCATTAAAGGTGTACATCAAAACTGTATATATTCATCCATTAAAGGTGTACATCCAAACTGTATATATTCATCCATTAAAGGTGTACATCAAAACTGTAATCATTCATCCATTAAAGGTGTACATCAAAACTATTAAACTACATTCATTCATTAACACTTTTCACCTGATCACGTTTATTTGTGTAACCTGCTTATGAAACATGACTTGCGATATGACCAATATTTATATCATATACTGAACTCTACCCTATTTACTTTATTTCAGTACTCTATCAACTACTCAATCTTTCTACACTATATTATTAATGAGATAAGTGCATTAATGATGACCTAATAATTTGAGAGCTTTGAGAAATGTGAAGCCACTATCCATTTACAGGTGTGAGACGGGAACCTGTTTACCAAGAAGGAATTACATAATCTGCCAGTGATGAACGCCATCTTCTCTATAGACATCAATCTATGGACCAACTACTGAAGTCAAGGAGAAGCCTCTTCGTTAGGGAGAGATCAGATTATAGTAGTGAACGATAGGCCATCTCACCCGGTCCAGAAGAACTTTGTCTCTAAAGAAAAATACTTAACCGCCTGCGAACAGGAATGGAGCGATCGAATGTTTCTATGATCAGATGGGGCTATAAAATTTACTCAACCATCTGCGAAAGAAATATTGCACTGTCTATCTTCCACTGCCTAACCAGTGCCTTTTAACTAATCTTCCTAGTCACTTGCCTCTCCACGAGGGGAGAGTTAGACACCAAGGCCGGTTTTTAGTGTGGGGCAAGGAAAAAAAATTAAAATTGTCTCAGTCGTGAAAAATTTCCATTCCACTAACTGAGAACAAAAAATTGAAATGTAGCATCAGAACAGATACTACACTTGTGGCGCACAGTAATAATACACTGAGTAAAAAAGTGTGAGACTCTCAAAACTACTTGTTTCCAAGTCACGCAAAGAAGAAGGATGCTTATTTTCCATTACTCTCAGATTCACTCTGACACACAGTTCTATTACCTGTCAGGTCCCAGCTCTAGGTTTTATATCTTTCATCATAAACGTTGTTTTTATCATAATGAAAGCAATAATTATTTTACACATTTATTTTTATGTTTTATTTTGGGGCACTGATGCATATTTTTAACAGATTAGCATAGTTTTAATAAAATAAAATAATTTTTTTTTTTAAATCTGTAAAATAAGTATTGTGTGTATTATGTTAAAAACAACGTTTATCAAAAAAAAAAAAAAAAATTTCCTTCCCGTAAAATATTCTTTCAGAAAATGAATAAATCATCATAAAAGCAAATGATGGATCTTCTTCTTTACTTTTTAAAATTTTAAAAATCAGCCTCGTTTCAATTTGATGTCGGATTGTTTTGAGTCAGCATTTTCCGTTAGTGTACGTATTTCGGAGTCGACAAAGGTCCGTCTTTTTTTTCTGGTTCAAAAGTTGTACCAGTGCCAAAAAAGAAAAAAAAAACAACCAACCAGCTAAGTGACCCCATTCAATGCTTTCATTCTTATTTCAAAAGATCCGAAATCTCTAATCAATGTATATATGTAACGCACCAAAACATAAACATTTCCAAGTTGGTATTTGAAGGCGCGTTTAATTCACTGAAAGAGATGCACACCCAGTATTCGTTAAGGGATACATCTAGGAGAAAGAAAAACTCCAATGTAAAATCGGAAGTCTACTGTTGGTACTGTCCTGTAGCAGCAATTGCACCGACAAAGATTAGCAGTTGTACTAAAACGTGTTGTTGGTTCTTCACAAAGCCTTCACCACTATAAACAAATCATCTGTGTGGATTTCTGAACAATTTAAGTTGTCTTGGCGGAGTTAATACGTCGACATCGACAGGAGGGTACATCATATACATATATATATATATATATATATATATATATATATATATATATATATATATATATATATAATGCGGTCGGTGGAAAAGAGGAACATCTTGGGTTGTAAATTTTATTGTTCAAGTTTTACTACGTTTAGCTTATTCATTTGATCGATTTTTATACCTACATTATGGACAAAAGCAGTATAAAATAACTTTCATACTTTCAAATTTAGGGTAGCAGACAAAACATCAAGCTGTGTTTAATGTTTATAAAGCATCAGTTTGAAAAGAGTGTATCAACTTTGAAACGAGAAGCCTCCGAACGGAGAATGAATTTCCGGCTTTCGTAAGTATATATTACTGTTTGACAAATTCTACGCTTTTCTAACGACTACTGCGCATGACTCAATGATGTTCATGTATGTGCGTATCACACACACACACACACACACACACACACACACACACACACATATATATATATATATATATATATATATATATATATATATAAATACTCCGGAGAATAAGTGGAAGTGATCCCGAATTTCCAGATGACCTTCTATGTGCCGAATACTAAGCGACCTATTGGGGCAGAAAGTCATATTTATAATAAATTAATTCAGAGTAAAATTTCATCTTCCTCCGATTATAATAGAAGGTGAAATAGAAGGAGGGAACTCATAACAAAGGAATTAATATCGTCTTATAAAGACATAAAAAGATACATATATATATAATGTCGGTCATTTTGCTAAGTTCGAATCCCTCGACAAGCGACAGTTGTGACTTCCTGCATTGATGATTCCGGAACGATGAAACACTAATGTCTGTACGTATAAAAAAAATATTATTTATAATCTATGGATAAATTCGCTTCGACTGTTATCATCCTGACATCCCTTAAAAAGAAAATGGAGCATTCCAAATGGCTAATAAACATTTAACATTCATGCCTGTAAGTATAAAAAATAAATATTATATATATATATATATATATATATATATATATATATATATATTATACAGGTCGACCCAAAAGAAAACAAAAGCTAAACGGAGGCCATCTAGAACATATGCTGTAGAACGGAGAAAAAAAGGCCAAAGACCCTAGTGTTTTGATGTGATGTTTTGAATATAATAAACTAGTTATGACCAAAGTTTAATTTCATTCGGACAAAATACTAAGAAACGGGGCCTAATTAGAGTTCGGGCCCGTTTTTTTGCGGGTCACCCTGTACAAATAGATGTTGCCTAACGGTCGTTTTTCCTGTTTAACTCGGATTTTTATGAATTTTAATTAAAGTAATTACAATGCCTTTTGGTCGTTACATTAAATTAATAAAATTGTTTTAACAGCTGTTGCGTGCCTGCAATTTCCTACTTTTCCCCGTATTTCAAAGGTGTAATTGAATTACTTATAGCATCATTTAGTAATTAACTTAAATGACTTATAATGCACTTGTAAAAAATTAATTCTAAAACTTTAACGTGACTTATCACTAACAGTTGACAACCTGTATGGTATTTTTATTATATTGATCAACTCTTTTTTTATTTGCATACGTGTTAGATTGTATGACTAGATAGGCATCAATCTAATATTTAAGCGGCTATATGTCTGTCTCTGTCTGTCTCCATATTTTAAAACTCTATCTTCTCCGAAACTAAAAGTCGCAGAGCGGCGCTAGGGATCTCAAATGATTGGATTTTTTACGAAGCGTTTTTAGATGGGTATTTAGCCGGTCAAAATCGTTTTTAGGCGGTCAAACATGGGTCAATATATAAGAAATCGTTATACATGTTGTACATTCATTTTAATCGGTTTATATGCCTGTCACGTTGATACACTGGTAACATCGCCAGCTTTTAAAGCTTCTGTTTCGATTCTAGCTGATGGCGCCTAAACACTTTGTTTTTCCTTTTGAAATCACGACTCTATAATAATCTATACGAAAGCTGGACAAATTAAAATATAATATTTAAGCGTATTTTACGCCCGGGCAAAACCGGGCGCCCCTCCTTGCTAGTAAAATATATATCTTTTATAAAGCTGCTGCTTAGCGAATTGTATATCTAATCGCAACTTATTTGAGAATTCAGCATTCAAATTGTTGGCTTTAACATTCACATGAAATATGAACTGGAATAAATACATAGAAGGCACTGCCAATTCTGCTGCAAAGAACGTGGGCTTCCTCAATCGGATTAGAAAACTTATCTCATCTATCAGTATTTTATACCTCTATAAGGTAATTATTCACCCATGCGTGGAGTATTGTTGTCACATTTCAGCTGGTGCATCAACCACTTGTCTATCTCTTCTTTCTCTTTTATTCTCTCTCTCTTTCTCTCTTTCTTAGACCGGGTCCACGCTAGAAGTTTCCTTACTGTCAGTCAAGCTCCATCACCTGTCTCATCGTCTCACTTGTGCATCACTGTTCTTGTTTGACAAATACTTCAATGAGTTGTGCCCAAACAAACTTGTTGCACTTGTGATCCTCTCATCAACGTGAGTTCTCTCGCCCCTCTTTTTTAAATTCAATTTTCACTCCAAACAAAGCACAGTGCCACTTTGAAGTAGGGGGATATTATCGGGGACATAAGTTTCAGGGGTGTTATGAAGGGAGATTAGTAGCAAGATGTCTGTTCACATTACACTTGAACTTCTGCATGTCAGTACAGTTGGGAAAGCAGAATCCATACATGGGCGAATGGTGGCCTTATAGAGGTGCAGCATACTTTCAGGCGTAAATAGTTTTCTTGCACAGTAGAGAGAGCCTACCTTTGGCAATGCTCTTAATGTATCCATTCCAGTTCATGTTCCTTGTCAACGTTAGGCCGAGGAGTATAAACCGGCAATCAGCAAAATCCCACCTATTCATAATTGAGGTCCCCAGATGCCGAGAGAATTACTACTCTAACAGCCTCTATCTCGAACTGCGTGCGTTTTTAAAAAGCTCTATTTTAACTTTTTTTATTTCCTCCAAACACGTGCATACATAGTGATGACTATTCTATTTTTTAGTAAATAGTATTAATCTGTGCTAAACATTTCTGATTAAAATGTCTGACTATTCCAATTTACGAAAAACAAAAACAATCTAAGCGAATGAATTGGTCAGAATCCATTCCATCTAACACATATCGTAATACGGCATAATCACGTTGACACAACAGTTCTCGCTAGATCACCGAAGTTAAGCAACGTTGAACATGGTCAATACTAAATGGATGATCATTTTTTTATTTCCACGTGCTGTATGTGCTCTCCGCCTATCTCGACATTGTTTCCAGTCGTCATGGATTTCTCCTTGCCACTGGACTCAAGCAGTGCCGATTCAGGAGAAGGGTAGATGGGATTGCGCAACCCTTGCCTCATAATTACACGCACAGCTGCCCTTACAGCGGGTATCCTTCGTCTTTTGAGACTGAACGGAAGCATCTAATAACACTTATCGTTGGCAAGTTTGTGACCTTGAAGTAGTACTTTTAGTTCCTTAAATCAAGTGGCTTTATGCCTTGTCTGGAGCGAGTTCCTTTAAAAAAGTACGAAATGAGAAATCCATCGTTGTTTAATTAAGAGAAAAAGTAAATCGCCGTTGCAGAGATCAGCGTGTGTAGATTGATTGGTAGAGATGTTATGCGTGTGTTATATATGTGTAGGCTGTGTTATATATGTGTGTGCGTGTGTGTGTAGTAAAGATGTTATATGGGTGTGTAGGTTGTGTTATATGTGTGTGTGTGTGTGTGTAGTAAAGATGTTATATGGGTGTGTAGGTTGTGTTATATGTGTGTGTGGTAAAAATGTTATATGGGTGTGTAGGTCGTGTTATATGCGTGTGTGATAGAGATGTTATACGTTATATATGAATGGTAGAGATGTGGTATTTGTGTGTAGGCTGACTGGTAGAGCTGTCTATATGACCCCAATGCTTAATCATTCATGCATACTAGCGTATGTATTAAGACAAAAGTTAGAAACGATCATGGGGAGTAACACTGTCTGGAAAACTGATACTGTGAAAACTGGAAACCTATGCAAAGTGGGTGGACGTAAGGTCATTTATTCCAAGTCTTTGAGTATCATATCAGACGTCATAAATAAATGGTGACCTGTAAATGAATGGGTTTTGTAGATTGATCCTCTCTATTTCTCCCTTTTTAGTATTTCTCACTATCTTTCTATCTCTCTCTTTCTCCTTCTTTCTCTCTCTCTCTCTATCTCGATATTACTCTCTCCCTCTCTATTTGAATAGTTTGCCATTTTGAAATATATGTAATTATTTACGCGTAATGAACGGAGTATCGATCTAATAAGCTCAATATTTCTTAAGAATGTGTTATCAAATTAACTGCACAGTTATTGTAAACAATTTATGCATGGCAACATTTGATTTTTCGAAGAAAGTTTAGACAAACCAACTTATTTTCTCAACGGTCGTTGGTGCAGCAAAAATTTAGCAATGAAGAAACACACACGCACCGTCGAAATCTCCAACCAGTGCATGTTTTTCTAAAATTTAATGTTTTTATAAAAAATTTATTTTTTTCTAAAAATGTAATGTTTTCTAAAAATTTAATATTTTCTAAAAATGTAATGTTTTTCTAAAAATTTAATGTTTTTATAAAATTTAATGTTTTTATAAAAGTTTAATTTTTTTATAAAAAATTAAATGTTTTCTAAAAATAAAATGTTTTTCTAAGAATTTAATGTTTTTCTAAAAAAGTAATGTTTTTCTAAAAATTTAATGTTTTTCTAAAAATGTTATGTTTTTCTAAAAAATCAAATGCTTTCTAAAAATTAAATGTTTTACAAAATTAAATGTTTTCTAACAATTTAATATTTTATAAAATTAAAATTTTTCTAAAATTGAAATGTTTTCTAATAATTATTTTTCTAAAAAATCAATGTTTTCTCACAAATAAATATGTTATAAAAATTAAATGTTTTCTAACACTTAAATTTTCTCTAAAAGTTAAATGTTTTCTAATTATTAGATGGTTTCTAACGATTAATGTTCTCTAACAATTTTGTTCTAACAATTAAATGTTTTTAAAAACAAAATGTTTTCTACAATTAATTTTTTAAATAAGATGTTTTTCTAACAAATGTTTTCTAATTATTAAATATTTTCAAACAATTAAATTTTTTTCTAAAATTCCATGTTTTCTGACAAATACATGTTTACTAACAGTTAAATATTTTCTAAAAATTAAATGTTTTTTAACAATGAAATGTTATGATCCAATTAAATGTTAACTAATAAAAGATTTCTAACAATTAAATGCTTTATGACAAATAACTAATACCATAACTACTACCATAACTAATGAATCTTTTCTATCAATTAAATGTTTGAAGCAACTGCACGGTTTTAACTAGCATATAGATGAATTATTGAAATCGGAATACGAACCTTTGTCAACATTGATATTGGTATCGTAATAGGCAACTATGAGCCCGATTCCTTATCTAATAAACAATTCTTAAAAGTACTTTAATTGTCTATTTCTGATACCAATGATAAAAGATGAATGTGTATTGTTTTAAACCGCCATTAAACTTTAAATCTATATATAATAACATAAAAATACGAGGTGATTATAGTTTGCTTGTATTAAAAATACAAAACAGAAATACAAAATATGGTCTGGTTTCAATTCCATTTTGATTCGGAGTTTTCGTGTCCGTTAATTGGTTGCAAAAAATGTTCAAATATATAAAAAGGTAGATATGGTGAGATAGAAGGCAATACGATTTTTTTAATGATAAAAGGTGACCATTCTTTATTATTAAAATTATTGAAATCTTTTGGCAGTTCTGTTCATTTGCTTTCCACTTACAAGACACAACCACACTGCTTTCAGACATGAAGGAAAATAAACATTTGTCTAACAACATTAAAATGTAAGCTTACCAATAAGGTAAAGAAGGGCGGGTCGTTAGTAATCGTTTATTCTCGCTAGGATCAGTTCAGTCATCACGCTATCATATTTACTCTAGCAGTCATCCTATTTAAGATACTACTAATGCGTTAAATATATCCATTTGTAACAGTTTCTGATACAAGGACTACGGGTGATCTAATATATTACAAGAATAAAAAAGCATTGGAAATGCAAAAGGATATAGGGATGGTATGCCAAAAAGTATACAAACAAGATAGCTATGAATGGCTAGGCACATGGAAATAGAATTGCATCCAAAGTATAGCCCTATAGCTTTTCTCCAATCTTCATTTCGTGCTATCATTACAGTTGTATAAAGCTATAGGGCTATACTTTGGATGCAATTCTATTTCCATGTGCCTAGCCATTCATAGCTATCTTGTTTGTATACTTTTTGGCATACCATCCCTATATCCTTTTGCATTTCCAATGCTTTTTTATTCTTGTTAATTAGTATTTTTACTTACAGTCTTATTTTTAAACTTACATTCATGCTAGTATTGTCTTTTTTAGGAGACGGCTCATTGCCGCGTCCATTAGTAGCAGGTCGCTTTCTGCTGGGTTTTAGGTCTTTGGGTTTTGGGCCTTAGGAGTTGCCTCTTGGTCCTCCATCGGTTCTATATTACATAGACAGTGATACCGCCTCTCTGATAAAATAGTTAGAGTATTATAAAGTTCTAAAATGTTCATACCTTCACTATTAAATTTTTCTTGACTTTCTTGCAGTTTCTTTTGCGGTTAATTTAACTTATTTCCTTTGGCGTTTGGTGAGTTCTTAGAAGAACTGGTCTGATCTACTTTTCTTAGCGAGCGAAGATATTCAGCTGCATTTAACAATGGTTGCTATAGTGTATTTTTGCGCATGCGTGAGAATTTCAAGTTTCCTCTTTATTTTTCAATAGTTTGACAGTAGTCATGTGTCTTTCTGCCATGAGCGACAGACGTCAGTGTTAGCCGTGATCGTCTAGAGGTTAGGACCCCACGTTGTGGCCGTGCTAACCTAGGTTCGAATCCTGGTCACAGCATTGACATTTTGTACATATTTTACAGTCCAAATCTGAAGAATTATTTGTTTTTATAACATTGTTTTTTGACGTCGTACTTGCTGATAGGTTACTCTTATAACAATTTTGATCAACTGAGATAAAGATTTCGTGGTTTCATTAACGCTGGTGGGTTACTGTTTAAAGAAAAAACCTTAACGTTTACCTCAAATATTCAGCGTCCAAGAAATATAGGCCACTAGCAAACTGGAACGTCTGTGAGCATCCGGTGTATTATTTGGAGCTGACCCTTTTGAGAGAAGTTCCGTGTTCGAAGTGGTCTGTCTACATTGGGTATATAGTGTTTAAAACTTGTTATTACACGTAATCTTATTTAATTATGGAGTTAGCTAAAAAGCGATGGGTCACTGCACTTCTCCGTGTAAAGAGCAGTCGATTGATGCTTGAACTGTTGTCAGAGACCGTTCGTACACCGAGATACATCGTCTCAAAAGAAAGAAGAAAGAAGAAGAAAGAAGAAAGAAGAAAGAAGAACAATTGGCCATTTTTGTACCCTTTTTTCTGCTCTCTTTTGACATTTTAACCGACGTTCTGACACTCGCTGGATTCGTAAGACACTTCTCTGCAAGAATATGTGCTTTTTGAAACTTATAAGTTGATTTTAGTTGAGATTTGGATAGTTTTGTTTTGTAGGCGTATATAGGCGTGTACGGGCCATCCCTATATAGAGAGTGCTACCGCCTTTCTGATATAAATAGATATTTTGATCGTCTGTTCGTCCGGTAGTCAGGAATTTTTAACTAGTAATAAATACGTTGTGGAGTTTCCCTCATTTTGAAATATCAGAGGTTTTTACATTTACAAATTGAAAATCAGAGGTTTTTACTTTTACAAATTGAAATTATTGCATTAATAATAAATATAGCAGATATATTGTGATATGAAATCGAAACCGAAACCTTCAGATCTCCTGTATAAGGTTGTACAAATTAATCTAATTGAGCTTAAACATTGCATTAACAAAATAAGTATAGCTTTGGCGTAACATAAATTTATTATTTACATTATGGTTCAACCTATGATTTCAAACATAAGTGATAATTGTCAATAAAGAAGTAACCGTAGGTAATTATCTTCTACAGCAACTTACTTTGCTTTAACACCACTACGTGATGTTAAAGCAATCTCATATTCATGTATATAATTATAAATGTAAAAAAATTATATGAGAAAAGCCTGTTAAATGCATAATGATTTTCAACATAGTCATTCCTTTCATTATCGTAAGACCCATAAGTTATATTTTTAATTGTAAATTGTACATACTACGGTTTTTTCAAAAGTATAGCCTCCTATTTTTTTAAATTAAAAATGTTAAAGAGATACGGAGACGGGTGTGGTACAATTAAAACGACCGACATTTTTGCTCCAGAAATTATTTTTCTGCATAGTCACCATCATTATCAAATCGCTTTTAACAGCGATGAACGATAGTTATGCATTGGCGTCTGAAAGGACTCTCGAGTCCTTCCAGAAGTTTATATTTGAACTCAAAAAGTTGAGAACTACAAGCAGTCTTGAGTTCTTCACTCCACGTGACAGCTCTAAGTTTGTATTCTTTTTGAAAAAGACAGACATCTTCCGGAATGATTAAAGATGTTACGCAATGTTAAATAGTTTTATTAGTGTTTAGCATTGCGTATCATAGATACTAATTTGGTATTCGAAAGATCTTCTTTTTTTTTTTTTACCAAATATACAAATTTTATGAAGATACGTAACGCAAATACTGTTTTCATTTGTCGGTACTGAGTTTAACAAGCGGACAGTTGTTGAAAATAAGCCCTACTCATTTAAGTACACATATATTCAAAATGTAAATTATTTACAGCAGTTTTAGCTAGAGGCTTTGCTGTGAACATTTTTCAGAGGAAAGGAACCAGAGTATAGGCCTCAGTCGAGCAGCTACCATGATACCAAATAACGGATCGAGTATAAAAAGAATAGCAACGTTTCTTCTGGTGTTGTGTACTTACCTCCTTACATGAAATGACTTCATGTTTTGTCTCGAGCGATTTCCATAAAATGAAACAAAAAAAAGAAACAAATGGATTGTTTATAGCTACAGTAATACATGATGCACCAACCTAAACTCACAGTTGTTTTCTTATTGCTACTGTTTCTAATCTTAACAAATAGAAAATTTTGAACATTATTTTTATACATTTGTTATGAAGTAAGCCGATCTACTAATTTTAGTAATAATGGAATTAGGCAGAGACTATAACTATACTTGCTTTTAACATTATTGGTTAGCGATTCGTGGCAGGTATGGCCCCCAGAACCATGATGTGTACTTCTATAAAACATGTTTGCTAATATCACTCTGTTTTTTTTTTATTATTATTATTATTACCGACATCCAACACTAGAACAATAATAAATGGACAACTCCGAGTTGTCTTGCTGAAAATAATTCAATCGTTTCGGTTGGTTAAAGGGTGTAACCAGACTGTTGTTTGTGCAAATAAAAAACGCTATTATTGAATCTAAATTTTATCGCTAATTTCCTCGACTTTATCCACAAAAGAGCGGAAATACGTGAACATTGAGCATTCTTTCTCGAAATTCACTTTTCTTGTGAAAACAAGCATTGTTTAGAGGATAAAGGGCGGGGCTAATAGAAACGAAGGTATAACTGGCTGAGCAAGTCATGTGATGTGTTAGCGAACGGATATTTTTAAATTGCAAGTTAACAATATAATCAGGTAGAAGTGTTTATACCACCCATGGCGGCTTGGAAATAGAATGAAAAGTGAAGGGTATTAGAGGTGTAGGATGACCGGGATTGTTTTTTAATTGTATTTATAAATGAATATTATAAAAATCTCATTAGATTATCATAATGTGGAATTCCGATCCGTCGTGGGGGTCTAAATACAGCCACTAAGCTGTTCACTGAACTGAATTACAATAAGATCTCAAAATAGTTTGGACGCTTCTATAGTCTAACCCTCTTTCACCGTGACAAGGGTGGTTGCAAAATACTAGTGTAAAAGCTATGTCGTCTGGAAGTCTTAGACGAGCAACCTTTGACACTAAGTCGTAATAGCGCCTCAACCCGGACACTGGAAGAGTTGGCATCAGGATCCATGGTTTTTTTTTATATACAATAACCTATCAAGATACAGAAAGCTCTATATAGATAAGTGGAGTAAATATACAAAACCATTGATTACAGTTGAACGTTAAATGAAAACTTTATTTGATCATCAAATCAAAAAGGAGAAAACATGTAAAATATAAAGAAAACGCTTTAGTTGATCTCAAAATTGATTTGGGTTCTATTGTAGATTGCGGTAAGAAATTTAATCCTGTTAAGACTCAACTATTGTCCTTTTATCGCAGGCGTGTCCCTTGTCTTCCTGAGATTCTTATGGATGGTTCTGCTCTCAATGAGAAATCAACTCTAAAACTTGGCCTTTTGCATCAGGATCCATCGTTTTTTCGTCATCTTTGGCTCTTTATGTAACAAGCAAATTCGTATCACGCGCATAACCAAATATCAACGAATTGGGAGTACTATTCCTTGGAGTATTTTGATGGAAACCTTCCCAGATTTTGGATCAAGCATTCATATTATTTGGATTCATCGGGCTACTGTTGTTATCTTAAGTGTGATTTTCACAACGTTTCGATCGATGTAACCTCTGACCTTCTTTAGGTGTATCGTGTCGAACTCGGGAATGTTTCTGTCTAACTCAGGAATTCGGACAGAATTTCGAGCGGAACCCTTTATTTACTTCACGGGGTAGCGTGCTCTTGTTTCGTCAGCCTAAGTAATTTGCAATTGTATTTTTGGTCGCCCACACTGAGGATTGAAACTTTAACCTTCAGAAACGCTGAAACATGCAATAATATTTCAGATTAAAAAATATCTGCGACCGACGGTGAGAAATCCGTACAGGCTAGACAATCATATGGCACGATCTTTGTGAGCTCTATGCAGAGGTTTGCTCAGCCATAATAAAACGCCACACGATGGTATGGATTTATAAAATTATAGTTTCAGCCAGATACCCTATCTGCACGACCTCTACCTTCTTGTACTGTTTATCTATAAAAATATACAAGCAAAGATAATAAAATAAGCAGAAGAAAGAAAAGTTATATAAAAATTATGTACAATCAAATCACTTAAACTAAAGAAACAAATTTTATAAATAATAAGATTAAATCTTATATATAATTAAATTATATCGTTTGTATCATTCGACTGCTTTGTTTTACGGCATATCAATCTTTTTGGGTTATTTAATGCCGAATCAATTTATCTCCGTAAAGTTTCTATGATTAAATTTCAATACATGTTCAAATACTTTTTCGTTGTGTTTGGTTTGGGTGTTTTGTTTTACGGTATATCAACCATATAGTTTTTTTTTTTTGTCGATTCAAATTATTTTAGTCAAGGGTTTTATGTTTCAAGTAATTTATACATTCAAATATTTATTCATGATGTTTGGTTTGGTACTGTGCCGGAAATCTATTGTTTTTGCTTTGCACTTTGCAGAACATGATTGAATTTTGCAAAAGAAGACGAAAAAACTATAACATCAATGTTTGATCATGGAAGCCGGTATGTTTAGACAGCCTATTCAGGTGGCACCAGTTATCACTACTTGCTTGTTTTATTGACATTTCGACCGATGTAATCTACGACCTTTTCGTGTGTATCTTTTCAAATCTTTACAGACATTATTGCGCTCGTAATATCGTCTTATTTTGTTTTTAATAATATATATTTTATTCTCGTATTAAGTTGTGACCTTTTGTCTTTCTTTGTTATGTTTTATGCATTCTCATTACTAGTCAACGCTGATCTACTGAAACGGATAAAGAATCCTAACTTTAGGAAAATATTCCTATGACTTCATTATTCAATATACAGGTGTTATACTATAAACATATTATTAGAAAAAGTCCAATAAAATTATAACAGGAAAATCAAGTAGCTTTGTGCTTTTGTTCTACTAAACATAGCAAAATAGTCTATGAGCTAGGCCATAACCCTTAAATGGGTGTCATTGTTATACTAACATAGAATAAGTCCTTTATATATATATATATATATATATATATATATATATATATATATATATATATATATATATATATATATAACATATATATGGCGATTAAGCTACACTGAATATTTCGCGTTTCATCCACTCTAGGACTCTTTAGGCTTATGCGCATAAGTCCTAGAGTGGATGAAACGCGGTATATTCAGTGTAGCTTAATCGCCATATATATTTTATAAATTACTTACTAGCTCTACCAACGTATTGAGCACTTTTGAAGTAAATACTTAAAGTTTACGCATAAATCTATACTTTCATATATTAATTTTATATGAGTAAATTAAGTATATATACACACACACACACACACACATATATATATATATATATATTGTTTTCTTTTTCTATTTGGTTGTAATTGATCCCCCGAGAAAAGTAAATTCACCCTTGTTCGTTCGTCCGTTCGTCTGTCCTCACTTTTATCAATAACTACGCATTGGAAATCTTTTGAAATTTTGCACAAACATTAAACATGATATGAGTAAAAAAAGTCTGTTACATATGTGCGTACATATTTTCTTTTTGACCAAGGAATAAAACGTTACTGAAATTTCTCTTTTGGGTCTTACGAGGTGGATCTCTATAAATTGGGACTCCACTGAAACATGTATGCACATATGTAACCAATAATGTTTGTATAATAAACAGACTATATATATGTGTGTGTATACACACACATATATCTATATATATATATAAATTCGTATTCCTGTCTGTTTGTTTGTTTGTTCACAATTTGATTAATATGTACAAAATGTGTCTTACTTTAATCTTTCATTTATTTCTATATATAGTACGATATATGTAAAAATATACAATTAAGAGATCACCTTATTTGCATATGACATTAAGAAAAATCGATTTTACTAAATAGCGGTATCTTAGCTAATTTTTTTAGCGAGAGAATTATTTTATGTATTCTATTTAAAATTGTTCTTTAATAAATGTTAAACAACAATTATATTGATAATATATTTAATTTATGTTGGAATTAATATTTCCAACAGCGACCTTTTTAAAACCTTCTGTTAGAGTTATTTGGCCCTAGATTCTATCCATAAATAACAAACGTTTACCAAATATCATTTGGTAATTTTATTACGTTTCTAGCTGGAAAAATAATTCCGTGTAGATAGAAAAAATGTTTGGCTTTTACTGTTTTTTTTTAATATCAAAAAAAATAACCACTTACGAAAAAAAACTGAAAAGATTTCATTAGTTTGTTTTATTTTATTCCTTACGGCAATACAGAAATCGGTAATTTTTACCACGTAATTCAGCGTTTATAAATATTATTAGTTTGCAAAAGTGCAAATAAGTGCAAAAAAATTAGAAATTTTGAAAAAAAATTACATACTAGAGTGGGGGATCATTTTCGATATAGATTTAACGTCAAATGAGAACCTACTTTTTGCCCATCAAGATTTCAACGAGACATGTCAATTCTAGCATTTTTTTAAAGTTTGGCGATTGAGAGGGAGGGAAAAACTGGAGGGATATCATTGGAAACAAAATAATGATAAATTTAATTATTTTTTTATGAGACTATTCTCTACTTTCACCTAACAATTTAATAAACAAAACTAAGCCCAAAATATGACAAATTCAATTATTTTGAGGGAGGGCGGATTACATTAGAAACATAAAACGACAAATAAAAAGTAAATCGAAAAGCCCCCCCCCCTAAAAAAAGCAAATCTAAAATTTCCTTTATTTACAAAAAAAGCAAGTAAAAAGCATGCCCTTACAAAAAATAAAGGTAAATGTGTAGTTTAGCAGCGTAAATTATTTGAAAGACTAAATAATTATAAAAACTATTTATTCTGTATATATAAATTCGTATTTTTGTCTGTCTGTTTGTTTGTTTGTTCACAATTTGATTAATATATACTAAACGTGTCGTTCACAATTTGATTAATATATATAAAACGATCTTTCATTACTTCCCATGTATAGTATGATACTTGGAAAAACATACAATTAAGAGATCACTTTATTTGCATATGACATTAAGAAAAATTGATTTTACTAAATAGCGGTATCTTAGTTAATGTCTTTAGCGAGAGAAGTATTTTAATATTCTATTGAAAATTGTTATTTAATAAATTTTAAACAACAATTATATTGATAATATATTTAATTTAATTTATTTTTTAATTAATATTTTAGAGTTATTTGGCCCTAGATGCTATTCATAAAAACAAACATTTACCAAATATCATTTGGTAATTTTATTAAGTTTCTAGCTGGAAAAATAATTCCGTGTAGATAGAAAAATTGTTTGGCTTTTATTGTTTTTTTTTAAATATAAAATAAATCTTACGAAAAAACTTAAAATATTTCATTGGTTTGTTTTATTTTATTCCTTACGGCAATACAAAAATCGGTAAATTTTTACCACGTAATTCAGCGTCATTTAATACCTAAAAAATGAGGATCTACTGCACTCCCTCTAAATTCCACAATTTACACCTTTTTTTTTCTTTTTTCGCGTTAATTTCATCGATTACAAACTTAATTTTCTAATGAAAAAGGTAACTTTTTACGACGTGACCCAGCGGCGTTTCGCCGTTTAACCCCTAAAAAATTTGAGATTTACTTTTTTCAGTCTAATACATTTAAACAACCTTTATAAATATTATTATTTTGCAGAAGTGCAAATAAGTGCAAAATATTAGAAATTTTGAAAAAAAATAACATGTTAGAGTGGGGGAATCATTTTTCTATATAAATTTCACGTAAAATGAGCACCCACTTTTTGGCTACCAAGCGTTCAACAAGACATGTCACCCCTAGCATTTTTTTAAGTTTGGCGGTTGAGAGGGAGGGAAAAAACCGCTGGGGGGAAATAACATTGGAAACATAAAATAACGATAAATTTAATTATTTTTATGTCACTATTCTCTATTTTTACCTAACGATTTAATAAACAAAACATTTTCAGTTTTTAGAAACATAAAACGATAAATAAAAAGCAAATCGAAAAGCCCCCCCTCAAAAAGCAAATCTAAAATTTCCTTTATTTACAAAAAAAATCCAGTAAAAAAGTGCCCTTACAAAAATAAAGGTAAATGTGTAGTTTATCGGCGTAAATTATTTGACAGACAAAAAATTATAAAAACTATTTATTTTTATATAAAACATTATTTTATTAGACCCAAAAGCTGAAGAAAAAACAATTCATTTTTATTTTTTTATCATTTTTTATTAGACTAAATGTGCATGCCTTACACGTTTAAAATTTGGCCTTTTATAGGTTTGGCAAATTGGCTTTTTTAAGGCCAAATTTGGCCTTTTTACGATCTTTCATTACAAAAAAAATATGGCGAACAAAAACATTGTTCAGGAAAGAGCTCGAAAAGGCCAATGTGCCAAACCTTAGAAAGGCTAAATTTTAAAAGCAATATAGCGGCCTAGAATAATGAATATAAATGTTAAAAAAAATAATAAAAATTATTTTTTTCTGGTTTTATTTCAGCTTTTGGGTCTAACAATGGGTTTTATATGAAAATAAATAGGTTCTATGCATATATTTTTTTTGTCTAGCAAATAATTTACGCTGCTAAACTACGCATTTACCAAAATAAAAAATAAATACACGCATTAAATGTTTATAAACGTTATTTCTTTTAGATTCACAAAATCGTGAGTTTTCTTAAAACAGTGATCCCTTCTGCCGAAATATCTGGTGGATAGGGTATCAGATACTTCTTTTTTTTGGGGGGGGGCATTACATTTACGTGCTTTTATCCGTTCTTTTATTTTTGAAATTGTTATGGGGTATCCATGTTACCCATGATGAAAATGATTAATATAGCAGGCGTGATTCAAGCAGAACTTCATATCACACCAGGCAACGCCGGGTACCCATGCTAGTATATATATATATATATATATATATATATATATATATATATATATATATATATATATATATGCGTGTGTGTGTGAAATATTCTATATCTCTAGAATTCTAAAACTTATGACAACTTCGCGCGTTCAGCTGCTTCCATGTTTAAGCTTACCATCTCCGCTACTGATTTTGGAGTAGGGGTGGATTTTTTCCTGGCGAATTGTATATATCAAATTATACTGATTTTTGCACAGATATGGATTATAGATTTCTGTTAGAAAGTCCATTGTTTATGAAGAAGTTCCACAATTACGTCCACATTTAGGTTGTAACTTTGTTCAAGAAATCAGTACTTATTACAACCATGTCCAAATCTGTTATCAAATACTTTATCAGCTCAATGCAAAATACAAAATACAACATAAGAGTGGTCGATATAATAATCTTGACCGTAACCATGTTTTCTCCATTGTTTTATCACCTCATCCGATCACCTTGTGTCACATCCCACTGCAGAATCTTACTTTTAAAATCTTTAAATACTCAGTAAATGTTTTGCATGTATTTATTTTACGAAGCCGATTTAATGATTCGTTTCTATTTGCTTTGTTATATTATTGTTCCTTAGTGTTTTATTATTTTTTTTTTTTTTTTTTTTTTTTTTTAAGTTTATTTTGCCAGATTTATTGCAACTTCTTTGACAGGTTCGAGATTTTTATGGGGTGATACAAAAAAAGTTTTCACCACTATTTTTAAAGTTCTGCATGTGACACAGATGGGGAAACTGGGAGCCAGGAGGAAATTCCACAGGCAAACTGCCCGAAGATTATTGAAGTAGAAAATCTTCGGGCATCTCGACATCTCACAGTAAAAGACGCGGATTTTGATGCAGTCGGGGTATTTTCGTTGAGGGTTACAACTACAGTTAATACATCTTGAAAGTACTTGTAAAACAAGTACAATGATATAACACTGCGGCGATGTGACAGACACTGGATCTTGTTAGACAGCACGAAACGTAACATACACGGGCGAAATAGTAAGGTATCCAATAATTAATTTCATTTTGGATAATAAAATCTCGCGATACAAAGCACAAGTCGACCATATTGTTTTTTATTTTCATCAACTATCATGATTAAAAATATTATAAGTGCGTTTGAACTCGAGTGATTTTTGTTATTTTTAATTACCTTTTAATAATTTAATCCTATTTATTAAAAAGCAATACGTAGCTTAGATTAAAGTTAAAACGCAAGTGGCAGGACTTAAGTTTCTTTATGTGATACAGAAAGTGTAAATTTCTCATAGGATGTTGTTATATTAGAAAAGAACCGTAAACAGTCACACTATTTTCTAGTTTTATCACCAATCATAATTAAAAACATGACTAACAAGTTTGACCTGGAGTGACTTCATTATTTCAAATTACATCTCAAGGCGCCAATTCTATTAGAATGTAATATTAGTTTAAATTAAAGTTTAACGGCAAGCGCCAACCATTAAGGTTCTTTTAGTACTTTAAAATAAAACAGAAGCACTTATTTTCTAACGCGATGTTATTTCCATGAAAAAAATACTCGTTATTTTTTATGACTAATTTTCTACGTGCATAAAAGTCATATAGTCCTAAGATAGAGTAGTCTTTGTTACATGTGGAGTGTACACAGAGCGCGGACGCGTGTAAGACAGCAACATCAGCAATAGCAAACGTATGCAAATAACTGAGCCGTGTGCAAGGTGACGTCACAGCAAGGGAGAAGGAAAGAAAAAGATTATGAAAAAGAAAAACATAAGGCTGGAAAGGACAGACATAGAGGTGTTACACGTGATCCGAGAGCGACAGGAAAATAGGTGTCCTAAACATGGCCGGACAAAGTACTACGCGTTGGATATGAAAGAGTCTTGTTTAAGCACATGTGAGCGCGAGAAGACTTTAAACAAGAGACAAGGCGTTTTTTGGAAGTATCTGTAAATAAATGTCTGTTGTTTTAAATAAAAAATTCAAATTCTTTCTTTGTCTTTGTTTCTTTGCGACTGTCTTTATACAACGCATATATTCTGGGTGCTCATGTATAGCGACTACGTTACAGCAGGTATTTTTAGAGGATTGTTTCTTATCTGACAAAGGACAAGACCGCCGTGTTGTATGCAATCTACTAGGGTGCGTGATCTCTTGTGTTTTCCCATAAGAAGAGATTTACCTTTTTTACGTTAGCGTCAATGTCATGCATACCTATTTCTACAATAAATAAAAAAGAAACTCTCCCTTCTTCTTCAATTCACCTTAATCCGAACCAAATATCAATTGAAGTTCTATTAAATAACTTCTTATTTGCGTAAACAGAATACCTCGGGGCTGTCTTCCTTGATTAATACAATACGGTCGTCTACAAGGTCAATGTCAACATGTCTCCGTCCAGTGTCAAGTTGGACTCAAGCAGTGCCGGTTCGGGAGAAGTAGGGTTGGAGATTTCGCAACCTTTGCCTCACAATTAGAAGAAATGCTAGACGACTCGAAACAATACCGAGATAAGTGGAGAGCATATATAGTACACGGAACTGCAAAATGGTCACCCATTTTAGTACTGGCCAGGCTGAATGTTGCTTAACTTCGGTGATCTAACAGGAACCGGTGTGTTAACGTTAATTATTTGGTATATCGATGTCAACAGATACTCGTTGAAATGCCCTTTTAAATAATAAAAATCTCTAATATCAAATAATGAACTCTCCATGACTTCGAATCTATACATGATTTCAAATCCTCTCATATTATTGTTCATCATCCAACTGCCAATTCCATTGACACAAATTTCGTGATGACTAAGTGATTGAACAGTATAAAAATTTACTTTATTTGTTTCGCTGAGAATGATTTTCCTTCTTTTCTAAATTTCAACGCTTTAAGGTTAGAATTCATATCAAAATCAGACAAGGTCATATTTTAAAGATGGCTTGTTTGTTCTCTCTAGGTATGTGGCATAGTCATGTGCAGTTTTAGGAGGTCGATCTTCACAGGCTTTATCTTATCGCCATTTGAGGAACCGTAAGTGTATTACTTGTCGCCTAAGGCACCCTACCAGGGAATACTGACGGGATCTATTGTCACATCTTCTTGCCGTGAAATGGAGATAAATAATTTTCTTTTCTAAATTACATTGCGGAAACGCTTTCTGTTTCGTTATCCCCGGTTAGACTTTTGTTTTCAATTGTCTTATCAGTTTGTTGAAGTTGAGGATATGGCATCCTACCGGATGTCAAACATTAACACGCTGTTTTGGATATTCCAACCGAGAAACCTTTTTTAAAGATTCTAACCGTCTCTTTTCAGTGCAATTGTTTGAATTTATCTTGCATTTGGTACACAGGTTATATTTGTCAGATAGATTTTGAAATTATTTTTTTCATGAGTCCAGTTGTTTCTATATTTACTAGAATGATGGAGATCTTCCTAAGATGCCAGTTTCTTTTCCTGTCATACATAAGACCTTAGTAATTGCACACTGACATGAGAATTCTCATAACAGTTTTCGAAGCTTCACTGCTTCCGTGCTGACCTGTAACATATTGGAAGCTGGTGTTTTGTCCATAACACCATCACTAGAAGATTACTTTACAGAACTAAAGGACTCTTTCGATCGCCTTTTTCCCCGAAATAAATAGAGTTTATAACATTCCTGTAATGATCCAACCCCCTGTTGATTTTGCGATGGGAGTTTAGTTCTGTGTACTTCCAGGGGGTCCACTCTATCAGGCTTTGCCTTTCTCTCTTTGAGAAAGGGGTAAGTTTATTGTAAATCTCCTGAGGTGTCCTTACCGGGGAACGCCGACGGAGCTGCCCAGGTACTTTTTGCAGGTAAGGGACGCTGACTTCTCAATCCTACTTTCCGATCCTAGTGTTTTCCAGTTCTTCCAGTGGGAGAGAACTAAAAGCTCTATTGTTTTTTTTAGAAAGACCCCACATTTTTCTAGATGCATTGTCTTCACTATGGCTAAAGAGCTTCATCTAACCACTATATGTTTACCCTCTGGAACATCAAAGGGAAGCTCACAAGTGCTGTATCTTGCACAATAGTGACATGCGACTATGTTCAGTTCCCTGAGATAATATACGTAGCCACATACTTCAATGCATACAGCACCTAGTACTCCCAAATAGTCACCCATTCAGTACTGACCAGGCTCAACGTTGCTAAACTTCAGTGATATAAAAAGAAGCATTGTGTCAACGTGCTAAAACCGTATGTTTGAACCGTATGTTTGAACCGTACCAAACGAAAACGTCTAAATTTTGCGAATTCTTTGTCGAAACTCGGTTTTCATGACAATAAAACTTTAAAAAACTTTCATTGGGAAAAAAAGGAACAATTGTCAAGATTGAGATAAGAAATATCATATTATTCGAAATCACGCCTCCCCCTCTTGGCCTTAAGCGCACACAGCACAATGCAATGCATTTGGATCGTTGTTACAACGATAGGAGTTCACTGATTTTATTTATCGGTCCTCTGTGTCTAAAGAGACACTTCACACATTAATCTTTTTTTTTTCTATTCGTTTTGTTAATGTCGTCCAAATGTTATTACTTCAAGTTATTCATTGTTCATAATAGCCTGCAAAAAAAAAAACTCATCGACTGATCACAACTGCATTAAAACACACCCTTGTCCGCAAAGATGCGTATATTTAATTACTGTGACCATTATTTGATACGCCCTTTTGCTAAAAGTATTTGAAACTGTTCACATTTTATGTATTAGCAAGCTTTTCCCGCTCGTTATCGCTTCGGAATTTAATATTTCATTCACTACTTGACATCATTCAAACGGTACTAATCGATAAGAAAAGTAAACAAAACTAATCGATAAAAAACGCAAATATCTTTCTCACTCTTCCTGATTCGGTCTGTGTTTTTTAACAACAACAACAACAACAACAACAACAAAAGCAAAACAAAAACAACAACAACAACAACAACAACAATAATAATAATAATAATAATAATAATAATAATAATAATAATAATAATAATGTGTAGAATAATACAAGTATACAATATAATGAAGAAGCGTTACAGGGGATAAAGAACACTGAAGCTGCATATCTACAAGTTCTACACCCCCAGCACGCATCCCTCCCATTGTCTCATCACCGCCCCCCCTCCAAAATATATGTGATACCAAAGAGCCGAAAAGGATCAAGGAGGATGGAAAGACCGAAGAGAGGGTGTTGACCAGACCTCCGCTGGACAAGTGCGAATAGAACTGGGATCTATGGGAGGCTTAGTGCCACTCAAATTCCAGTATAGACCAATGGCCGCTGCCAGCGGGAAATCAATGGTAAGAGGTTGATGCGATGACGCAAATTTATTTGCAAATGCTATCAAAGGAGGTGGAGATAGCTGGACGTCTGGGGGGACTTGTTGTCACTCAGCTTCCAGAGAACACCACAGGTTTCTAATCAGATCTTTGATGGTTTATGTGAAAGCTCACTGTGAGCCAATAATAACAATAATAATAATAATAACAACAATAATCATAGTAATAAGAACAACAACAACAACAACAATAATAATAATAATAATAACAATAATAATAATAACAACAATAATCATAGTAATAACAACAATAATAATAATAATAATAATAATAATAATAATAATAATAATAATAATAAATTAATCTACTATATAATAAAATGATTGCAGAAATTCCCCTCAGGACCAAATTACCGTAGGTTTTCAATAACAAATGCCACATACAAATTTATTATGTCTAAATTATTACCCGCCATTTTATGTATCTTTCGAACGCCATAACATACACATTTATTCGTTATAATAAAATACTACCTTAATTCCATCGAGCGACATCATCATGACGGCCATAACCTTTAGATGAAGTAGTCTGTATTTCCCCTTTCTAAAACTAAAGTCCTCCCACTGCTTCCACTCAAGACCGGGTAATTACTTAAACTATATTTCCCTGCCACCATTATTAACTGTATGAAACACTCATACACATACAACTACATTTACAGTTCACTATTCGAACATAATGATTTCTTCCCACTAACATTCCGGCTGCTCTCATTTGCTGAGACCATAAAATTCGATTATTCCAGAACACAGCCATTCATACAAAAAATGAACACGTCACAACTAATTTAATATGACCGCTTAATCTACACGAAACATTACTTTTGTGCATATAAAACGAAATAAAAATTTGCACCTATAATTTGCTCATATTCATAACTTTACGTAGTTATACCCTCACGTTTTACTACACATACAATATCGGCACGGATTGTTTAAACTCAATTATAATTTCTGACCGTCGCTTTTCTGCGATGTTAAAGACTAATTTTTACAAAAACTTACCATAGCATTACTTTCAAGTTACACAAATAGTCGTAAATTTGGTACAAATAAGTTGTCGCAGCTTCTTCTGTTAATGCTTACATCTGATGCAAATGCCGTAGCTTCATTGATTTTAGCGTCGAAAATTATGTAATTTTGCATTATTTAGATTAACATTATTTACATATTGATACAAGTAAAAAAACATTCGTATCAGCTTTCTTGTTATTATGTACGGTTTCAGCGTCCTAAACTATACGATGATAATATGAACTGATGTCTAAGTAAACGAATACAGGCTGTTGCCTCCACCCGAGTATCAACATAATTTATCGAACCTTTCTTTTTATCATGTACAGTTTCAGCGTCCTTTGTCGCAGCTTTTTTTAAGTAAAAAACATTCGTATCAGCTTTCTTGTTATTATGTACGGTTTCAGCGTCCTAAACTATGCGATGATAAATTAACTGACCTCTCCGCACACGAATACAAGCTGTTGTCTCCACCCGAGTATTAGCATAAAACCACCGATCCAACGATACTTTCATTACATGAAAAAAAATTCCTTTGACTTAACATTGCGTAATATGGTACGGTTCTAAAAAATACGAACTCACAATGTCTCATTTATATGAAAACATTAACAAATTAGCCACAGCTACTATTTCTTTTTTAATTAAGTAGTACATTTAATATAGCGTTTTTAAAACGTGTGTTTAACATTAAAAACAAAAGTTTTTTTTTCCTTTAATGTTTGAATTTAATAAAGAATATCATACATTGGGATGATTAAGCAAAAAAATATATATTATTTTCGATTTTGGAGCGTCTTCTAAACCCTTACGATCATATTTTCTTTTTTGGTTTTCTTTGTTTTGAAGGGGGCGTTTTGGATTCTATTTTCCTGCCTTTTTTATTATTTAATACCACAGTGATGGATGCTTCGTTTGTTGACAGACTAACAAATCATAAAAAACTATTTCTTATTAGATAAAATACATTTATACACTCAAACCCCGAATTACATTCAGAAAAATTCTTACTTCAATTAATTTTGATTTACTTTGTATCTGACTACATTTATGCCAGTTTGTTTTAATTTTTTTGTCTGTCAAATAATTTACGCCGCCAAAGTAAAAATGTTCACTTCATTACATTGCCTATGGATAGACTTATTTGTTACATGTTTTTTTTTAAATATAATTGGTTTTTTTTGTTTGTTTAGTTCTCTTTTCATTTCAGAACTTATTTCCAACACTGCTCACACATTAACTTTTTTTATTAGGTAATTTTTACCTTAGCTTTTACGACGTTCTAAACATGAGGCGGTTAGAGATGTCGATTCCGAAAGCCGTTCTTAACATTAGGGCGTTGAGGATTGGCCACCAACAATAACCGAAGTTTCATTTTTTACCAGTGGGGGCCATGCTTCTATCGGGTAACGCCGGTTAACGAGTCCTGCAAGTATTAATAATGATACTGTTAAGTAATCTACCACCTGTTAAAATAAATAAAATAGAAGTGTATCGTCAGCACAACCCGACACCACACCAAATAGAGTAAGGTCAACGAGGAGCGAAAGACGGAGGTGATAAAGCACTAACCAGACATCCAATGGAATAGTGACATAAGAACTCGGACATTGGGGAGAGTTATTGGCACTCAAATTCCAATGAAGACCAATGCCCATTGCTAGCGAGAAATAAAGGCCCATCGGCTGTTACTATAACTCATATTCTTTAACAAAGGTAGTCGAAAGAGGTAGAGAGTACTGGAAATCTGGAGAGACTTGTTTTTTACTTGTGTGAGAACTCTTAGTCAATAAATAATAATATTAATAATAACAACAACAACAATAATAAAATAATAATGACAATAATAAAATAATAATAACAATAATGATAGTAATAATAATAAAAATAGCAACAATGATAATAACAATAATAACAATAATAATAATAACAATAATAATAACAACAATAATAAAAACATCAATAGCAATAACAATAATAATAACAAAAATTATAACAACAATAAAGAAGGATCTTCTATCCTATCACCACTACTGTTCATCATAGCACTGATGCTCCTGAACGATATACTAAGAAAATAACGAATCAGATACAAATTCACTAATACAAATTTAAGAATGAACCATCTAATGTACATGGATGACCTGGAACTGCTTTACAAAAACAAAGACAGAACTAGAGACGCTAATTAACACAACTAGAATCTTTTAGCCAGGATATCCTAATATAATTTGGTATGGAAAAGTGCGCACTACGTACCATAAGGAGAGGAAAACTGGAAGCAACGAAAGGCATGGTACTACTCAATCAAACAGAGATTAATGTATTATTAGGTGAACATGATAGCTACAAATATTTAGGAGTTCTGGAAGCAGACACAATCAAAACAACAGAAATGAAAGAGAAAATTGGAAAGGAATATCTCAGAATAACAAAATGCCTTGAAAGTAAAGTAGAAACGCAATTAAAGGAATAAACACGTGGGCAGTATCACTAGTAAGATACTCTGCGCTGTTTATAAGTTAAATCAAAGAAGAACTGAGGAATCTCGAACAAAAGACCAGGAAAATTATGACAATGTATTACACACAAAGGATGATACTGGCCGACTCTGTATGAAAATGAAAAGCGGAGAAAGACGGCTGGTTTTATATATATATATATATATATATATATATATATATATATATATAGGCATCACCACTTATCAAGGCCAAGAGGCCACTCGAGGATAAGGGTTGAAGAGTATCCAGTAGTCAATTGGATAATATAGTAATCGATAGTAATGGAAATTCGGTAAATTTGTTAACTTAAGTAGAACTGCTCATCAAAAGCTTGTTTACGTTGGACTTGAAGACAATCATATTGTAGTCATCTGGAAAGACGGAAAACGGAAAACAGTTCCATAGGCGTACAGTTCTAAGAAAGAAGCTTTGTTCATAGAATCTACGTTTAGTTTTAGACACAGATAAAGAGTGGAAGGAATTATTGATAGCGTTTTCAGCTAGACGAGTGTTTCTTGCGATATTTTGGCGAGGGGGGCATAGATTGAAGCTCAGTCGAGCACTTGCCATGAAACTAACGATAAAGCAAAGACAAACTCGCAACATTTCTTCTGTGAGAAAGAGGTTGCAAGGAAGAGAAAAGGACATCCCCTGCGATATTACGAAGTCTGTTTTGAACTCTGTAAAGGCAGGATAAGTTCTTTCTAGCAGCTCCTGCCCAGACGTGGCAACAGTACGCCATCCTTGGGCGTACCTGGCTCTTATATAGATAGAGAATTCTATTACTACTTGATCGATAGAAGGATCCGACCAGTTTTCCAGCGGCCTTGGCAACGGATTTGGTGCACGTGTTCCATTTCAGATCAGGAGTAAAAGTCAAGACCAGAAGCTTGTCAAAAAAGAGGCCTCCCCAAGATGAAAGGCATTTATTTTAATTGATGCCAGATGGGGATCAGAGCGTTGATGATGTAAAGATAAAAGCTTGGTTATAGATGCATTAAAGGTAATCAAACACTTCTTTCTCCATTGTACCACGTGCCCAGGACCAGAGGAGAGAGAATCGGATAGAACTTGGTCGTTTACTGTCTTAGATGTGCTACCATAGATGGTAGTGTCATCAGCATAAATGTCTACAAATGATGTAAGGATGTGATTTGGAAGATCATTATTGTAGATCAGGAGAGAGTTGGGCTCAGGATGGACCCCTGAGGGACTTCAGAATTAATACTGTGAGCTTCTGATTTCTACCCATCAACTACTACTCTTATGAACCCATCAGAGAGAAATGATTTAATAATTGAGGACATTTTCAGCTTTACCATAGCTGGAGATCTTGTGAAGTAAACCTTTATGCCATACCATATTAAAGGCCTTTGATATGTCAAGAGCAATTGCCCTAGAAAGGTTGCCTCCGTCGAGAGGTTCGCTAATCCTATGAGATATTACTGTAAGCACATCTGCTGTAGATCTAGCAGAACGGAAACCATATTGTGTGTCACTAAAAAGATTATTTTTTGTGTATATAGAAGACTGTGTTAATAACACAAAAAAGATTGAGAAAAATACATAATGCAGAACATAAAAAGAATAATTACCACAGCAAGAGATACGAAAGAAACAAAGAAGATAGAAAAAGAAGAGACGAGGAATAAGACAAGGAAAATTTTGAAGAGAAATAACTACACGGAAGATTCACAAGGATTATAAAAGAAGAGACTAACGAAAACACTTGGTAATGGCTACAAAAAGGAAAGCTAAATCGAGAAACTGATTCCCTCATAACAGACGCACAAGATAACGCGATTAGAATCAACCAGATCAAAGCAAAGACCTATAAGACACAATAAAACAGAAAATTAAGACTCTGCGAAAAAGAGACGAAACAATAAACCACACAGTAAGTGAATGCAGCAAACTTGCCTAAAAAGAATATAAAAATAGACACGATCAAGTAAGGAAGGCAGTACATTGGCAGTTATGTAGACGATTACATCTTGAACACTCCGTTAGTTTTCCAAATTCTTTTTTCATGAGTTTAGTTGCTTTTGTCATTACTGGAATGATGGAGATCTTCCTAAAATTCTTTTTTTTTATTTCTTACATAAGATTTCTGCTGTTCCAGGTAGTTTCTCGATAATCCGAAGATTTGAATTCTTTTATTTCATTGCAGACTGTCTTCTATTTTCCAGCTTCCTTAATCTTTCTAACATTCCAAGTACCAATCATGTAATCTTTTCATACATCCATTCTTTTGTCACTTTGGTTTCTTCCAATAGTATGCTTAACATCGCCAAGCTGGTTGCTTACTGGACGACGAGACGCTCCTTGGTCACCCGCACGACAAGTGATGCGATATGGTTTGATTTTAGGTTGTCGATTCGTGAGTAATGTTGTCATAGTAGAGGATAAGCAAAGTAGAAACTCCAATGGTCTTCGCTCGCAGTTCCTGATACTCAGCAAGGTAACAATTGCCGTTCAGCTGGGTGGAAACGGGATTCTGCCAATCGTAAGGTTCAAGGTGTCGTTCATAAAATGGTATCTGTAAGAACCATCCTATGCTCTGCTGCTAGCGACTTCACTGTTACCCTGGTACGTGTAGCGTCGAGGGTACTATCCTTGTTCAAGGTAGCCTTAGGATGCTGTTTAACGTCTTCCTATGAGAAATTAATGCAACAGCAACCGAACTATCGCTTTGATTAGTCACAATAGTAAAATTATATTAAAAAATGATAGCCAATCAAATGCGGAAGGAGTTGAGTGCCGAAACAGGAACAGGCTGATGTCAGGCAAGGGAAAGGAACTGGAGACCAACTACTCAACCTAAATACGATATTTGAGAAGAACATGGCGGCACGAACAGATGTTTATGTCTGTTTCATCGGTTATAGAAAAGCTTTCAACACAATGTTACAAGAAGTCCTCTGGAATGTGATGGTAGATATGGGATTCCCTATATACATAATTGATCTCATCTGAATCCCAAATATCTTCCAGAAAGCAACAATAACAACAACTCAGGGAATACAGACGCTTTTTGAAATTGGCCGGGGTCTTGGGCAAAGATGCAAATTATCACCCCCACCTTTTGTATATACATGCCGAACAAGTAATGCGAGAAGCACTCGAACATCACCAAGCAGGAATTAACATTGGTGTAAGAACAATCAAGAACTTGAGATACGCTGACGATGTAATTCTGATTGAAACATGTATGCAGGAAAAACAAGACTTAACCAACAAGATAAAAGTTACCAGCGAAACAGCAGGGCTCTTCCTCAACATCAGCAAAACGAATGAATGTAATAAAAGCATATAATGATGAAAACCTGATTGTGGACAATCAAAGTGTTGGAAATGTAGAAGATTTCAACGACCTTGGAGCATTTTTCACTGTAGATAACACCAAAGAAATAAGACTACGGATTGCAATGACAAAAACAGCAATGATTGCGTTAACCAATATCTGTAAAGACAGACCCATTTCACAACGCACAAGGACACGACTCATGCAAGCTTTGGTAATCTTAATAGCAACAAACGAAGCAGAATGTTGGGTCTTGAAGAAAGTCGACAAGAGGAAAATTGTTGCTTTTGAAGTGTGGTGCTACTGTAAACATACAAACGAATGGGTTCTAGAGAAGATTGGACCATGCCGAAGACAGCTGGACAACATCAATGGCAGGAAATTGCGATTTTAGGGATATGTGATCAGAAGAGACGGCCTAACAAAAGATGTGTTTTTTGTACAACCACTGGCAAAATAGGACGTGAAAGACCAAAAACAAGACTGCCAGACAACGTGATAGGCATCGCGAACATCAGCATGGTTGAGTTGCTCAGAATGGCGTAGAAGCGGAGTCAATGGCGGCGATTTGTGAAATAATGACCATTTCGAATGAGAGGCATAAGACCTTCATATTTATTTATCTTTTTCCTCTCAACTCTGTTTAATCCAGCAGCATTGGGGGCTCTAACTTCTACCAAGGTTGCTTCTTTCTCCTTCTTATCCCATATAACTATGTCAGGTTTAATAGTTCTTTTTACAGATGGTCCAGTGGGGATATTTATATATTCCATTGTATCGTATTGTACAGTAGTGGCACCTTAAAGCTGGATGTCAGGTAATTCACACTCTTTACTTCTGCGTGGCAAAAACTGTTTTTATTTTCATTGCTGCGATCACTGATCTTCTTAAAAGCATTGCTTTGGACAGACATTCTAATCCTCTCCAGAACATTGTCGTAAATATTTGCATATATGATTATCGCAATGAATCGGACACGAGTAGGTTAACTTTCTTTATATAGATTTATGTATTTTCTATGTATATATCTATAAAAGTGAGAATGTTTGTGTGTGTGCGAGGACAATTCTCAACCTATATACGCAAGAAATTTTTTATCTACATCATTGAAAATTGGTAGCTAGGATATTCAGACATGTGGACACTTTTTAATTGGTTTTCATCCGGAAAAAAGGGCTGCTTAGGAGTCAAAATTAAAAGATTGATACTTGGGAGTCATCGGATTTTTATCTGTTTGTAAACTGTTTCACGACTGCACATGCGCGAATCGTCCACAGCTTCCTTGTGTTAAGAATAGATAGGTTTAAAAACACTTTTTAAAGATCGGGTCAAGCTTGCCTAACTTGACTCACTGTCTTTAGGTTTTGGTTTCGATGTTTTTTTAACAAAACGTATTTATAGAAAAATCCCACAAATTGAATTGGTGCATCCGATCTGTCCCAAAAAAAGTCCCCGTGTTTTTCACACGAACGCATTCCTTTGTAGTACAGTTAAATATAACATTAGTGATTAATTCAGCTTCAAAGTTTATTTTCAACCCAGTCATCGTTTTGCAAGACTTTAGCATGGTAGGTTTAGTTAATCTTCTCCGTGTATCCAAATTTATGGTTAATAAGTTTTTTTATTTAATACTAGCAGGCCGCCTGACGTTGCCCAGTCGTAAAATACGCATAATATTATATTTTAAATCTATAGAAACTTAGGCATGTGCAGCCAGTATAATGTTTGTTTTTTTCTAAACCGTTCACTTTTTATAAGTATGTTTCCCTGTCAGTATAATTTTGACTTACAAGAAGCGAACTGTTTAGAAAAGCTCGCATGATCATATCTCAGTTTCTTACCGTTTTTTGCTTCATCTTTCATAGGAATTAAACGTTACGTTTAAAACCGGGCAATGCTGGTATATCTGCTGGTGTTTTAGAAAGACGTTTAAGATTTGAAAAAATATATAATGTTTCGATCGTTGTAATACTTTGTATTTGTAAAGGTACTTTATTTTAACAAATCATTTTTATTCGATAACTCTGTGTGTGACAAGTATTTAAGAGCAACATGCATTTTATTACTTTTACATATAATGTAAAAGTTTTATAATTACAACGTTTGTTTCATTTAACTATCATAATTTTCATGTTTAATATCATTACATGCGGCAAACTACGCATGTAAAAATTATAGCTTTATTGTGAATATCTAGACACATGTAATTAATTATCAGACAGCCGAAGTACGTAGAAAAGCAGCGAAAAATGTATTTTATGAACGACTTCAACTCTCGCTTCTCTTTAGGTCACTACAATAAACACCCAGAAAGTATTTCATCCCTGATGCAATTCTCTACCTATAATAGATATAAAGATGGAGTTCTGTTGCCATATCCGGAGAGGAACTGCTAAAAGCATTATTTTCGTGCATTGCCAGAATACAAAACCGTCCAGAAAGCTAAATGGGCGGGGCCTTTTTGTCTCTCTACTTCCAAGCCGGACAAAAGTAACAAGCATTTCTGTTGAATGTGCCAAAAGCCTTGGTAAAAGTTTCGTGCCATACCGTACGTATTTCTCTAGAGATTTCTTTTCGAGCATCTAATCGTAAGCCATCGTCTCAACTGTTCCCTCTACAATTCTTGAAACCACATTGAGATCCATCTATACAAGTAGACGATGGGCCAGCCCCAATTTCGTGTTATTCCGTCGACGCAAAAACCATATGAAAAAAATTCACTTGATTCGGAGAGATTCGATGTCGTAGAGTCTAAATCTAAAAAGATCTCCAGGTGAACGATGCGTAATTTTTTTATAATTTGCAATTTAATTTAATTATTTTATTGCAAAAGTTGAGCGTAAAAATCATGTAAGGGAGGTAAACATTTAGTAAATATGATGTTTCTTCTTTTTCAGCCATTTTAGTACAGTTTTTAGAGATTTGAGCACGTTGATTGAAAGATAAAATCCAACAGCATTTGGATTATTTGAAAATCCAATCTGCCCACCTCAGTATTGCTATCTCTATTCATGGTTTGTTCAAGTGTTTGGTCCATTGCCGTCTGACTAAAGGGGTACTGGATTTGTTGTTGAACTACAAAATTCCCAGCAGCAAGATGCTTTGCTATTGAAGGATGTGTGTCAGGAACAGCAAGCATCTCATAAATATAAACAGGAAAATATCTATCATTGTTCAAATCGTCATATGCAAAATACCAGGGGATCATTTCTGCTGCTGATTTAAGGTGAAGGGCCGAATCTCCTTTTTTTGTAGCATGAATAAAATTTAAAAACAAATCAGCCATATTCAAGTAACTTATTCAAAATGCTAAATTTGGAAATTGGCTGCATCTCTCTTGAATAAATATTGACAATTTGCTTTCAAACTCTTTAAAATCACTTGATGTGCAGAAATCTTGGAATTGTGTTCTGGGAAAAGCATCATGTAAATTTTTAGACAATTCAATGAATTTAGCTTTTTATTCTGCTCTTTGCGTTTCAATAAAAGTAAATAGGAGTTTCCTTCTTAAGGCTTCGGACATAATTTTTATAACTCTGACAGTTCGATTATAGTGTCTGCCTATCTAAACTCCAGGTACTGATCCTTGTGCCACTGTTCCGGCTTCAAGTAGAATGTCAGCTAGCCCCGAATCTTCAAATTGCTTTCCAATGAAACTGAGAAACTACATGTAAGTGTGGAACTCACCCAGTCTTATAACTGCGCTTTGCATATACACGGCATCATTCCAACGTCATTTCTGTGCTTTAGCATAAAATGCAATATCAAATGTCAATACAACGCATTCAGTTTCAAGTTCATTAGCAATTGCAAGACTTTTCAAAAATACTGCATTCACAGAACTAAGTTGAGTTGGGTTACCATTGACCACATGCCAATATCCAATATTTCTTTTTGGTGGTACTTGGTCTTGTAATAAAAGAATATTGAAACCTGTCCAGCCTGGAATTGGAGTAGTGTTTTGGTTGTGATTTTCACAAGTCATAGCCAAATCAGTAATGCTTGTTTTGGTCTCACAAAAATGATTTAAATAAAACTTTTTGAATGTTGTCAATTGAAACTGATGGCAGGAAAGGACCAACGCTTTTTGCCACATAATATTCTGGTATGGTTACTTCATTTAACATCACACTGCGCTTCTTACTCCTGATCATTTGGGGTTTGTCTTTTTCTATTGTGACATCTTCAATATGTGATAAGTGATCAGAAGTTAGCTGCTGCACTATGAGCCCATTTGTATTATAAGTTGTTCCCTTACCACTTAGAATCTCTTCTCCAAAGTCATTATTACCCCAGGCTTAACGTGTAAAAGTTTTCTTTTTAAAACCCTTTGGAGTGGTACTTTTTAATAGTTGTTGTTCGGCCAAAGCCGTGTCCAGTTCTAGAGTTGTGCTGTGGCTTATAGAGTGCCCAAACCCATTTAGAATGCTTATAAGATTTGACTGACCATTCCAATGTCGAACAACCATTCCCAGTGCATAATGCTTTGGTAAAAATAATTTTCCTCTGTGAGAAAAGGTTCAGAATATCTTGTGCTATGGCAAGTAGCCTTTCCTTATCTTTCTCAGACACAGTAATAATTTTTTTTCATTTCAACTTCATCAGAAAAACCACACATCAATGCCAATGAATTGAACAAGAATTATCTTCATAGCACATTCTGTAGTTACACTATTGTTCCCAGGAGGCCAAGGTGTTGGTGATTCCAAATGACCTAGTTATGAACTACAATTAAATTACATATAAATATTGAGCTCTTGTTAACTAAACAAGACCTCTACAGGATTTCTTTTTAATCAATGTACCCAAGAATTATAGCACATAGTACGTTCAAATCCTCTAAACACATTACATACCATTTATATCCATTATGTAATAATCACAATTTCGTACTATTCCACCTTAACCACTCTAGTTTTCCAACTTCCCCTTACACACTAATACATTTTAACTCTTCGCCTTAGACCTCCCCTATTTCGTTTCTAATGGAGTTATCGCTAGACGTTACATCTCTAATATGTTACTTAGGATATTTAACCTCTTCTGATGAGAAGCGTTAGACTTCGTAATACTTAGGTATAAATAGCATATATATCCCGTACTTAATTGATGTAATCTCCATATTGAATGAACGATTAATATGCATTAGTATATATTTTTATATCGTGTTTTTTTTTCCTTTTTCCTTCTGTATATAAGCTCCACCTCAACTGCTGAGCTTTGTATTATCTCGATAATAAGTCTCTTTAAAAAAAAAATTCTCTCATTCTTTTTGGTTATATATATATATATATATATATATATATATATATATATATATATATATATATTTGATGATTATTGCCACGTTTTTTTCAGACGAGTGCCACTCCCTCAGACACTTTTTTAGTGGTACCGGCGAATTCACACACTCAAGCACACATGACATTGAAGATGGTCATTGCTATATATACATATATATACGTACACGCATACATACACACACATATACACATATATGTTCATAAACATACACACATATATACATATATACATACATAATACATATACATACACACATGTATACATACACAAATACATACGCATATATACACACATATACAAATACGTACACACATATACTTACATATACACATACAAATACGTACACAGATATGCACATATACACATACATTTAACTACATATACATATACATACATTATGCATTTATACACAAACATACACATGTGTATAGATACACATACATATACATACATACACAGACAAACATATATATACATATATGCATACAAACACACACAAACATATATACATATATACATACATATACACATAGATATATATACATATACATACACATGTACATACATATATAAACATACGTACACATATACGTACATACACACACGCATACATATAATGATGGCAGATCAATTATTACATGCTTCCAGCATTTCAAGCCTACACGCATCACAACTTTTCCATTGTTATAGGACTATTTTTTATAGACAAATACTGAGGGAGTATCCATACAAAGATGATGTTACAGAGATTTAGCTTTGTACGGCAGCTTAATCTCTCTCTCTCTCTCGGTTCAAAATATTGAGATCCAGCAACAAGCAAGAGCAAGATATCCAGCAACAAGTTTAACTGCATACCAGCTTAATGCGGGTACTGGTCTCCCGCTTTATGGTTTTTTAAATCAGAGATGTGCTTCTCCTAGAGGGGTTGCCTTCACCATGACTTACGGGAGCCCTCTCCACCCCACATACACATGGAAATAAACACATGCATGCACACATACATGCATACACACAGAATGCGCGCAAATATACATATGCATGTACACACACATGCAAACATACACATAGAGGCACACATTATAAGCATGTACTTACATATGAATACACACACGTACACATGCACATGCATGTAAAATACACATGAAGGAGCGTTCCAAAAGTCATATATCCTCAATGATCAGGACGAAGGTGATAGGTACAGTTCAATGAGTTTGAAAAAAAAATCCAAAACAAACTAAATATACATAGAATCAGACGAAAAATCTAAATGAATAGAACAGCAGGAGTTTCTTTTCTATTTCTTGTCATTTTTCTTCTTTTTTCCTTTACCTTCTTCTTTTCTCCTTTTTTCCTCCCCCCCTCTTCTTTTTTTCAAATAAAATGTTTGTACACAAAAACTCACGTCTCGAAGCCAGACAATGATGACGAACTTCATACATTATTTACAACAAAATATACATAGAATTAGACGAATAATCCAAATAAATAGAACAGCATTTTAAACGGCCGGATTTTTTTTTTATTATTTGTTTGTGTTTTTTAAATAAAATGTTTTGTACACAAAAACTCACGCCCCGAAAGCAGACAATGATGACGAACTTCACGTATTATTTACAACTAAATATACATAGAATCGCACGAAACATCCAAATGAACAGAACCGCGTTTCAAACGGCTGGAGTTTTTTTTTATTTAAAAAAAAAAAAAAAAAAAACGCCAGCGGTTTGAAACGTTGTTCTGTTTATTTTGATTTTTCGTCTGATTCTATGTATATATAGTTGTAAATAATGTGTGTACAAACATTTTATTTAAAAAATAAAAATTAAAAAAAAAATATATATATATATACGTGTATATATATGTATATATATATATATATTACAATAGAAAAATGTGAGCATAAAATCAATATGCTTAAGCTGAAACACGGAAAAGTACATGACTAGTTGTTTAAACTGGAAAAGAAAAGGACAAGATATTATAATAAAAATATAATAAATTCATAACATAAAATATTGCAGCATTAAGAATATATTACATAATGTTATAAATTGAATTTTAGAAATAATTATTTATGCTGCAATATTTTAAGTTATAAATTTATTATATTTTTAGTAGAATATCTTGTCCTCTACTTTTCCAGTTATAACAACTAGTCGTTTACTTTTCCATGTTTACACATATTACTTTTCATGCTCGCATATTTTTATGTAATCCATGATTTTACCAAGCTTTCAATAAATTCACTTGTTCTTTGTTTAATTTCGGTCTTAGTTTTTGCCCCATAAGCACATATGTAATAACAATGTACGGCACTCGTCTGCTTTCAATAAAATCCCCCCAATATTCTCACTTTCATTCTTTCATTCTCTCTGTTTCACTTGTTGCTCTTCTTTTCGAATTAGTAGCAACAGTAGTCGCTGAAGTGACGTGGTTGCTATGGAAACCAGTCATAAAAAGCGTCGCTCACCCCCTTACATATTTTTATGATTTTGAACACCAGCAAATTAATTATAACTTTTGTTTTACTGAACGAAAATTATTTTTTTTCACAATATAGCTAAAAATGGCATCTATAAACTGTAATAATTGTTTGAAATTTGGCCTAAAAATGAGTGAGCGGTGAAACTTTAAAGCAGTTCTAAATGATTAAAACTACCACTTAACCATATATTCAAATACTACCGTATTTGAATTATATATATATATAAAGCTGAATGTCCGTGTGTGTGTGTGTGTGTGTGTGTGTGTGTGTGTGTGTGTGTGTGTGTGTTCGAGACACATGAATGGGTATGTTTGATCTGGCAGAACGGTGGTTCATTAAAATTGTTGGGTCTGCGTTCGCGCCTGGTCCACAAAGTATGGAAATAAAAACTTTAAAAATTAAAAAAAAACGTTTACAAGTGTTTTTGATATAGATGTGCATAAGAATACTTTGGTAAGTATGTTTTTACTTAAATAGGGTTGGTATAATAAAATTGTGGGGTCTGCGTTCCCGCCTGGCCTGCATAGAATGGAAATAGGCACAAACTTTAATAAAGACTTTTCATATCTATCTGCGTAAGTATACTTTGATAATTATGTTTCAATTTGAAGAAATATGGTATAATAAAATGATGGTGTGTTCATTCGCACTTGACCTCCATAGAAGGGTAATATGTCACAAAGTTTAACAATTTTTTTTTTTAATATAGATCCACAGAATATTTTGATAAGTGTTTCAGTGTGAACAGGTATGGTATAATAAATTATGGGGTTTATCTATTTTATTTTTACTTTCATCATATTTTGCTTTGGTTTTGATACCCCCGAATTTGACCCTTTCTTTTCATAACCTATCATACTTTCATAAATCAGAGTCCATTTTCTGTAGAGTGTTTTTGAACCCAGTCAACGACGGGTACTTTTGATAGTATATATATATATATATATATATATATATATATATATATATATATATATATATATAGCAAGTGTTAGGTAGATATATATATAGATAGATAGATAGATAGATAGATAGATAGATAGATCGATTGACATGGGTGTGTATTATATTTTTTGTCATGATAGAAAAAGAAATGTAGTAGTTTTTTGCTACATTAAACAATTTAATTTAAAAATATGCAAAGCTAATTTGCAGAGAGATAAATAAATAAATACACCTTGCTTCGTAATGTTCTTACAAGCCACGCCTGAATGGAAAAATTGTAAAGATTTTTAGGTTTGATGTTTGACGCCCTTCTTTCTTAGCATTGCACACCAAATCAAGCACATAGACGAGAAGCCATCAACATTCACGCATGCGTAGTTATCGTTTTATCTCGTTCGTATCACGCCATGTTTATTTTCATGAATTTCGCTTATTCGTTCGGATTGGCGGCTGACTTGCGTAGCTTTTTGCTTGCTAATTCATAGATGTCACTGGCTTATTAATCACAACTGCGAAGAATAAAAAGGAATTTCTTTTTCACTTTCTTTTACCGACCAGAAGAAATATGCGGTTGAAATTGTGCCCGTTAATTGAAGACTCCGTTATAATTCGCCATTAGCTATGTTAATATGGATTGGCGTGATACGAGTTCCAGTTTAATTGACGTTCACTTAGTCAGTTATTCCCAGTTGGCTTTTATTTTCATGAGATGCTTGGGAGAATTTACAAATGATCCGCGTAAATCAGAGGACCATAGAAAATTACTTTCAAATCTGCGAAGCGAATCCAATGACGAGACGAATAATGTCGTTATTTCAGATAAAGACGAGACGATAATTTCGCGTCATTATTAAGATATACTATATATATATATATATATATATATATATATATATATATATATATACTCTATTACTTAGATATACTATATACCATCCATATTAATATATACTATATATACTCCATTATTAAGATATACTATATATACTCCATTATCAATATATACTATATATACTCTATTATTAAGATATGCGAAATATACTCCATTATAAAGATATACTATATATACTCCATTATTAAGATATACTATATATACTCTTTTAATATATACTATACATACTCCATTATGAAGATATGCTATACATACTCTATTATTAAGATATACTATATATACTCCATTATCAAAATATCCTATATATACTCCATTATTATAATGTCATATATATACTCCATTATTAAGATATACTATATATACTCCATTATTAATATATACTATATATACTCCATTATTAAGATATACTATATATACTCCATTATTATAATATCATATATATATACTCCCTTATTAAGATATCATATATATACTCCATTATTAAGATATACTATATATATTCCCTTATTAAGATATACTATAGATACTCCATTATTAATATATACTATATATACTCCATTATTATAATATCATATATATACTCCATTATTAAGATATACTATATATATTCCATTATTAAGATATACTATATTTACTCCATTATCAATATATACTATATATACTCCATTATCAATATATACTATATATACTCCATTATCAATATATACTATATATACTCCATTATTAATGTATACTATATATACTCCATTATCAATATATACTATATATACTCCATTATCAATATATACTATATATACTCCATTATCAATATATACTATATATACTCCATTATCAATATATACTATATATACTCCATTATTAATGTATACTATATATACTCCATTATCAATATATACTATATATACTGCATTATCAATATATACTATATATACTCCATTATCAATATATACTATATATACTCCATTATCAATATATACTATATATACTCCATTATTAATGTATACTATATATACTCCATTGTCAATATATACTATATATACTCCATTGTCAATATATACTATATATACTCCATTATCAATATATACTATATATACTCCATTATCAATATATACTATATATAATCCATTATCAATATATACTATATATACTCCATTATTAATGTATACTATATATACTCCATTGTCAATATATACTATATATACTCCATTATCAATATATACTATATATACTCCATTATTTATGTATACTATATATACTCCATTATCAATATATACTATATATACTCCATTATCAATATATACTATATATACTCCATTATCAATATATACTATATATACTCCATTATCAATATATACTATATATACTCCATTATTAATGTATACTATATATACTCCATTATTAAGATATACTATATATACTCCATTATCAATATATACTATATATACTCTATTATTAAGATATGCGAAATATACTCCATTATAAAGATATACTATAGATACTCCATTATTACGATATACTATATATACTCTTTTTAGATATACTATATATACTCCATTGTAAAGATATACTATACATACTCCATTATAAAGATATGCTATATATACTCTATTATTAAGATATGCTATATATACTCTATTATTAAGATATGCTATATATACTCTATTATTAAGATATACTATATATACTCTATTATTAAGATATACTCTATATATCCTATTAAGATATACTATACATACTCTATTATTTAGATACACTATATATACGCCAGTATTTAAATATACTAAATATACTCCATTATTAAGATATACTATATATTACGAGTGGGACATCTGACGCTTTCCGGGAAAGAATAAGAACATCTGCCGATCACTAATTTAAGTTCTTTCTTACATATTAGCATTTTTATACTGATTTACTTCTTTCTGTAATAATAAAATGTCAGCTTTTAAATAATATTTACTGTCCAATCACATATCAACACATATTTCTTCTCTGGTGACTGCAACACGGTTATCTATAATATAAAATGTCATCAAATACTTGTCATCAATCGTTATTACATTTTACACATTCCATTCATCATTTTAAATGCTCTGATAATAGTTTTCATCGTTCGGTTGACTGTCAATCCATATTGTTAATACTCATCGTACAGTCGTATTTAGTGTTGGGGTGTGGTGACTCAATATTAAGTTATGTTTTGGGTTGAATTCAATACAACACCTCATACAGATACAACCATTACCAATAGTTTCCAGCTTTCCCTTTCTTTCTGTATCTCTTATTCTATATCTCATTCTATTTCTACCTAAAACAAAATGAACTTTCCATGAACAAAGATTCTTTCCTAGAATGGCCTGTCTGTGGAGCATAATATTGTTGCGATGCTTCCCAGATGACTGCAATATAGTCGTTTTTTTTTATTCTTGTTAAACCGTTCTCTGAAATAATCAAATTCTATCGAATCACCACTATCATTACCAATCATCACGAGGTTGTCTCACCTGACATTTATTTAACTCTTATCCTCGAGTGAACTTTGGACCTTGATAAGTGATGGCATCTCATCAAAAACTAAACGTCTAACTGCAAACAACGCTTCATTATTTATATATTCATATGCAAAGAAAAAATGATACCAAAGGGCCGAGAAGGGTCAATAAGGACTGAAAGACCGAGGAGCGAGCGCAAACCAGACCTCGGCTGGACAAGCGCAAAGAGAACTGGGACCTTGAGAAGGCTGAGTGCCACTCAAATTCCAGTATAAACTAATGGCCACTACCAGCGAGAAATCAATGTTGCGATGATGCAAATTCATTTGCAAATGCTGTCGAAGGAGGTGGAGAGAGCTGGACGTCTGGGGAGACTTTTTGTCACTCAGCTTCCAGAGAATACCACAGGTTTCCAATCAGATCGTTTGTTGACTCCATGTGATCCAATAATAATAATAATAATAATAAACATCAAAGCAACAGAAATGAAAGAGAGAATTGGAAAGGAATACCTCAGGAGAACAAGAAAACTGGAAACGAAATTATATCGCAGAAACCTAATAAAATGTATAAATACATGGGCAGTATCATTAGTAAGATACTCGACCGTTTATAGGGTGGACAAAAGAAGTACTGAAAATGATCGATCAGAAGACCAGGAAACTCATGACCATGCACAATGCACTACACACAAAGGATGATGTTGACCGACTCTAAGTGAAGAGGAAAGATGGCGGCAGAGAACTGGTCTGCACAAAAGACTGTATGAATAACACAAAAAAAAAAGAACTAGAAAAATACATAATGCAAAATACTGAAAAGATAATTATGGCAGCGGAGACACTGAAAATTTTAAAAAAAAACAGAAAAGAGAGAGACAAATGACAAAACAAGAAAATAAAAATGGGAAGAGAAACAACTACACGGAAGATCTATAAGGATAACAAAAGATGAGATTAACGAAAACACTTAGACATGGATGCGAAAAGGACACGTAAACCGAGAGACTGAATCCCAAATAACTGCAGCATAAGATAACTTGATAAGAACCAAC